>NC_048316.1:19620265-19636519 GCF_013100865.1 Trachemys scripta elegans
GGGGGGATCCGATCTATCACCTCCAGAGAAAGGGAAAAGCCTAGAACCTGTAAAAGGAAACTTAGCGTGATAGCATCCTGCCTGGTAAGAACTCACTTATCAATAGACACAGCTGGAAAACCCTTATGTCTGTCTAGATGTCGTTGTGAAATCCTCACTTCTGTATTGTTTTGTATGTTTATTTGCACGGTCTTTGTCCGGTTCTGTCATTGTTTTTGTCTGCTGTATAATTAATTTTGCTGGGTGTAAACTAATTAAGGTGGTGGCATATAATTGGTTAAATAACCATGTTACAGTTTGTTAGGATTGGTTAGTTACATTTCAGTAAAATGATTGGTTAAGGTATAGCTAAGCAGAACTCAAGTTTTACTATATAGTCTGCAGTCAATCAGGAAGTGGGGGGGAATGGGAACGGGGAATGGGGGTGGGGGAATTGGGATCATGTTTTGCTAAGTGGGGGGGAATGGGAACAGGAACAGGGACATAGGCAAGGCTCTATGGTGTCAGAGCTGGGAAGGGGGACACTAAGGAAGGAAACTGGAATCATGCTTGCTGGAAGTTCACCCCAATAAACATCGAATTGTTTGCGCCTTTGGACTTCGGGTATTGTTGCTCTCTGTTCATGCGAGAAGGACCAGGGAAGTGAGAGGGTGAAGGAATAAGCCCCCTAACATGGGCCAAAAGAAATCTGATGAGGTTCAACAAGGACAAGTGCAGAGTCCTGCACTTAGGACGGAAGAATCCCATGCACTGCTACAGACTAGGGACCGAGTGGCTAGGAAGCAGTTCTGCAGAAAAGAACCTAAGGGTTACAGTGGACGAGAAGCTGGATATGAGTCGACAGTGTGCCCTTGTTGCCAAGAAGGCTAACAACATTTTGGGCTGTATAAATTGGGGCATTGCCAGGAGATCGAGGGACGTAATCATTCCCCTCTATTCGACATTGGTGAGGCCTCATCTGGAGTATTGTGCCAGTTTTGGGCTCCACACTTCAAGAAGGATGTGGAAAAATTGGAAAGAGTCCAGCGGAGGGCAACAAAAATGATTAGGGGGCTGGAGCATGACTTATGAGGAGAGGCTGAGGGAACTGGGATTGTTTAGTCTGCAGAAGAGAAGAGCGAGGGGGGATTTGATAGCAGCCTTCAACTACCTGAAAGGGGGGTTCCAAAGAGGATGGATCTAGACTGTTCTCAATGGTGGCAGATGACAGAACAAAGAGTAATGGTCTCAAGTTGCAGTGGGGGATTGGTTGGATATTAGGAAAAACTTTTTCACTAGGAGGGTGGTGAAGCACTGGAATGGGTTCCCTAGGGAGGTGGTGGAATCTCCTTCCTTAGAGGTTTTTAAGGTCAGGCTTGACAAAGCCCTGGCTGGGATGATTTAGTTGGGGATTGGTCCTGCTTTGAGCAGGGGGTTGGACTAGATGACCTCCTGAGGTCCCTTCCAACCCTGATATTCTATGATTCTATTAGCCTTAAACCAGGGGAGGATGTATTTATTTTAAGCCCAAAGAGTAAAGTCAGTAAGTTTGAGAGAAAGTTCTCTTCACACTGGCCTGGGAGTGGGGCCTCGGAGGCCAAAGAGCCGCAGCTGGGCCACGGTCAGAACGGCCTGGGCAGCTGTGGGGAGCCACAGACCCTCCATCTGCACTGGGCAGGGAGTCCGGGGGGCAGGGCCACGGACAGCATTCAGCATTCAGCACTGTTTGACCACCAGATTGATGGCACAGGGAGAATGCACAATGGATTATGTCCTTTCTGGAGGGATGCATCCAAAATGTAGCGATGAGAAACTGTACCTCAGCCACTAGACCCCCTCACTTGTCGAGTCCCACAAGGATCAACTCTCTCTCTGGTCCGAATCAACATCTCCATGCAGCCACTTGGTGAACTGGTCAGGTGACATGGACCCACGCAGCAGCAATATGCAGATGGCACACGGCTCTACCTAGTCTTCACCACATAAGACAACCCACCTACCAGGTAGATGACCCAGTGCTTGGACAGGATCATCTCAGGGGTGAAGAACAGCTGGCTGAACCTGAGCAAGACAGATGTGATGCTGGTGGGCAGAAGAACACACTTTGAGGGATTCTCTGTGAAGTCTTCTTTGCCTGAAGGTCCCCACTCACAATTGGGGGATTCAGCTCTTAGTTTAGGAGGCTCCTGGATTCCTTGCTGATTCTGAACTCTCCCTTAGCAGCCATCCTGGCAATCGATGACCTGACCTCAGGTACGCACACCTTCCTCCCCTCCTGGCGGGATGACAGCATCTGATAAGCCATCAGCCCTTAGGAAACTCCAGCTAGTACAGAACATGGTGGCACATCTCCTTGGCAACAGGAGTTACTGCCAGGGCATCGCACCTTTCCTCCTCTCTCTGCACTGGCTTCCCATCGAATAGCAAATCAATTCAATGTTTTGGTTCTTATCAGGCTAAAGAGGGCCCATGATACACAGGATTTGTAGGATCGAGCTGTTTAGAGGGTGTTGTCAGGAAGCCATTTGCAATGCATAACAAAAACAACTGAACTGGTCCTACAATAATGTTACATACTAATACATGCCAGTAGATGGCACTCTGTATATTAACTGTCTACATATCGTTTATGCAGCTACATCTCAGCTGTGTCTCTTTTATGTCTGACTTCTGTAACAATGCTCCCCCTTCATTTCACAAGGCTTTGGGAAGGCAGGACTGCAACACCCAGGATTCTGAGGGGTGCCTTCTTATACAAAATTTGGAGGACTCCAGTGTTTACTATGTGGGGCTTCGACCTCCAGTCCTTCCTGGCGGGGATGGAGGTCTCCATCTTGTCCTACTGGGGACCCAAACTAGGATATCTGTCCCAAGAAAACAGACGTTAGAGCAAAATTAAAAATATCATCTGAAATATCATCTGGCACCATCCCTTGAGAGTTAGAAAGAAAGACACGGAAGTTGTTGACGTAGGCCAGAGTTTTCAAAAGGACTCAGCATGTTGGGGGCCTTAAGTGTCACTATGGGGCCAACTCTTACAACTCTACTATGAGTCTTCGGGTAACTGGGGTTTGCCCCAGCTTCTGGAATCATGTGACTATGTCAAAAGCTGAGCTCTCATTTCAAACAGAAGTTACGTTTCTAGTCTCCTGGCTGTAGAGAAAAGCTTTAAAATGTGACCCCTGAAGGTTCCAAACCCAAAGAGAACCTGAAATGCTTTATTTTATAAAATCTCATGTGTTTTAAACTAGTCTGATGATTTACGGGGCTTGACTTGTGAGGTTTGGAGCACTGGCTGTGGGCACTACTGGGGTCACAATGGGAGCTGCTGCAAGCAGAGCTCTTTGGCAAACCAGTCCCCAGTTGTAGGTGCTGCTGAGCCCTTGAAAATCTGGCCCCAGGCAAGTCTGCTGATGGGGCCCACGTTGCTTTTACAATGAGTTGTGTGACATTCCTTCTAAACTTGCTATCTTCGATCTCGTTGGTTTTATATCGCCACCCATCACCACGGTATCCGGCTGCCTTCCTTGGAAAATCAATAGCAATAACCAGGGGTAGCTCTAGCTTTTTTGCTGCCCCAAGCACGGCAGGCAGGCAGCCTTCGGCGGCGCGCCTGCGGGAGGTCCCTGGTCCCACGGATTCGGTGTACCCGCCGCCGAATTGCCGCCGAATCCGTGGGACCGGCGGACCTCCCGCAGGGATGCCGCCGAAGGCTGCCTGACTGCTGCCCTCACGGCGACTGGCACGCCGCCCCCCGCGGCCTGTCGCCCCCGGCACGCGCTTGGAGCACTGGTGCCTGGAGCCGCCGCTGGCAATAGCAAAGTCCCTGGTGGACATCATGGAGTCATAGCAACGGAGGGTGGGAGGTACCATTAGAGCATTTAGTCTGACCTCCTGTATAACACAAGTCATTAAATTTCACCCAGTTGTCCCTGTACTAAGCCCTGGAGTCTCTGGCACTTCTCCCTGCTCTCTGCTTGGGTGTGGGGGGTTGGTTTCCATTTTTTAAAAGATTTTATTACTTGTTTTCATGTATTTTGGACTGGTTGATGGCAGAAGGGATGTCAGCGTTGCAATTGTGATGGCGGAAAGGCCTTTCTGAAGAGGAAGGGTTTGCAGCATTTTTCCTAAAGACGGTCAGACTCTGCACTTGCCTGATCTCCGCTGGAAGTTTCTTCCATAGTCAGATCCCCTTGACAGAGAAGTCTTTGTCCCCATCTCTCACTCATTTCACCCTGGGCTCTGCATTGTCGCCATGGCTCACAGCTCAAAATTTGGTCTTTAAACGTAGTTGCTTCCATCACAGAAAAGCGCTCTCCACACAGGAGAGGGTTGCTCCAGATTTGCAGGCGGCGGGTGGGATTTTGTGCTGCAGGCTGCCCTAGTTGTGTATGCTTTTGACTTTGCATGTTGGTGTAAGTCCGAGATCAGGAAAGAGCCTTGGGCATCTGCTTCTTTGGGGATTTTTCCTTTTCTTTTCCAAAAAACCTAACTAAATAAAATGGGGACATTAAATGCCAAAACGTCTCCTCCATATTAAGGCTGAGAACGTCACCACGCGAATGTCAAGACATGCTGAGTTACTGCTGTGCAGTGGTGTCAGCCTCTCCTGCTTGCTACACGGAGTATTATAGTCCCGGTTTTTGGCTGACTGTGACTTTGATAGATCACCAGGGGTATTATTAAACAGCCATCCTAAAACATGCAGGACGTGCAGACTTCCAGTCATACCTCTCAAATACCCCCCGGTTTGAGGAACATCATCATGTTCATCCCCAAATTCCCAGATCAAGGGCATGGCCCCTCCATACATTTCTGGTTCAAAATAGCCGATGTCAGCCATGCCGACTCATTGCATTGAGATCACGGAGGGAGGCATCCCACAGCATCTTCAGTTCCCAGCACGAATAATTTTTGTGTGTCGCTCATTTTGGGTCTGGGTCAAACATTTTGTTCTACGTTTGGGCTGAGGTATGAGCTAGGACCGTCCATATCAATCCTTCCCGATTCTTATTTATAGTTAAGGCTGCGTGTCTGTCACGGCGGTAACGGAAGTCACGGACTTCTGCAGCGGCCAGCAGCAGCAGTTTGGGTGAGTGGGAGGGGGCTCAGGGCTAGGGGCAGGGGGGGTCAGGAGAGTGGGGGGGTGCTTGCCTTGGGTTGGGAGGCTTCCCGGCTCCCACTGGCATGGTGCTGCAGCCCCCGCAGCTCCCATTAGCTGCAGTTCCCGGCCAATGGGAGCTGCAGAGCTGGTGCTTGTGGTGGGAGCAGTTCACGGAGCCCCCCTGGCTGCCCCTCCTCCTAGGAGCTACAGGGACATGCCAGTCAGACCCGGGTAGGGAGTCTGCCAGCCCCGCCAACCCTCCCCCTATCCCCCAGACCAGCAGGGGTCCTGGGCCGCATGCCACTCCCAGCCCCCCCTCCTAGCACCAGTGGGGGTCCCAGGCTGCGCGCTGCCACCTGGCCCCCCTCCCAGCACCAGCGGGGGTCCTGGGCCATCACCCCCCACCACCCTCAGCCCGCCCCCTGGAGCACCCACGGTCCCCCAGCCCAAGTTTCAGTTAGGGGTATACAGTAAAAGTCATGGACAGGCCACAGCCCATGAATTTTTGTTTACCACCTGTGACCTGTCCATGACTAAAAGTACCCGTGACTAAAACAGCCTTGTTTATAGTCAGAGATAGGCCCTGCCCCAGAGAACTTACAGACAAAGGGCAGGAGGTACGAGACTGGCCTAAAGTCACATGGCAGCCAGTGGCAGAACTGAGATTAGACGCCTGAGCCCCAAACCCAGGGTTTAGCCACTGGACGACACTACCCCTCCTATAAGGGCTTGGGGGGATAGTGAAGTCCCCAAGACTTTGCTCCAGGCACTCTCTGAAAGCCTGCCGCAGTGCAGAGGCCGGAGGGGACAGATCAGAGACCTGCTGAGAAGTCCCTCTCTCGGGTTTTGCTCAGGTCTTCAGAAAACATTTCTGTGTTCGGTGATGTGAAGCCTCGGCTCCTGCAGTTAACTAGCCATGCGGTAGCAGTCAGCAAGACGGGAGACCTGCAGAAGAGGGATCTCCCTCCCCAAGCTAGCTGCAGGGTGATTAGCTTCACCCCATTGCTCCTCTCCTCTGTGTAAGTCTTAAGAGATTGTAACATTTAAACAAATCAGTGGAAAAAACACCCTGGAGATTCTTGTGTTGGTATAAGAAGCAGAGGCTGACGAGCTGAGCAGCGCTGATGGGTGCCAGCGCTCTTCGGCTCAGTCCTTTCCTGTTCAGAAATGCCAGGTGGTTTTGCCCCAGGTCGAGGGGATCCTGGGTTCCCTTTGGTCTGAGGCTGCCTCTCTCTTGTGGCAGGCCCAGCCCAGCTGTGTGGAGACATCAGCATTAGCAAAGCTTCTCTACAGAAATCCACGGTCTTGTTATGGGGTCACAGCTGATTTGTGTCGCAACCTTCTTCTGAGTCATCCATTTCCTCCCAGTTACTTAATGGCCTTCAAAGTTTTCACAGATGGTGCTTAATCCTGCTTTGGACAACAGGCATTCAGGCTTTTAACAGCAACTTCAGCACTGAAGCAGAGAGGGGGGAGGGGAAGCGAGGCCAGCTAGCGCCGTGGGGGCTGACTGTCCCAGCGGGCACCAGGCAGGGCACAAACATGGCAGTGCAGCAGGCCCATGACCCAGGAAGGCAGGTGGCTGGGCAGTCCCAAAGGGTGAGGGGGTCACAGTGAGCACATAATGCCCATGGACGGGGACAGGTCTGCAGCAGCAAAAGGCTAGACACGGGTTCAGGCTGCGATCGGGAAGCATCGAGCTGCCAGGCTGCACTCAGCATCCAGGGAAGACCCCAAAGAGCTGCCCCCAGGGCTGGCCCAGGGAGGAGGGCACAGGGGCATAGGCAGGAGCGGGGAGGAGAGGGCAGAGCTGGGGCAGACAGCTCCGTCATGTGAATATGGGCCATTGGGGCAGGCCTGGGGGAACACAAACCAAGCGGTTCCCAGTTCCAAAGGCTCTGGGTTCACCCTAGCCCGGCTGGCACAGGAGGTGCTGTTCTGCACACATACCCAGCAGGTCGGCACACAGCCCTGTGCCTCAGCATTGCTCCTTGGGTCCCCAAGCCTGCCTGTGTCCATGGCCCATGCAGCCTTGCATTTCCCTGGCACCTTTTCCATGGCTCTTGGATTCCCGCCCCCTTTGCCTCCAGCCCAGCAAGGAGCAAATCAGCCGGACGGTGTGCGAGAAGAGGCCACCAGCCTGCCCCCCGGTATGGCCCTGCTGGGTAGGGGCAGCTGGGGCTGGAGGCAGGTTGGAAACTGGTCAGCGTTTGCAGATGAGTCAGAGTGGCTGTGTGTGTAGAACAGGCTGGTTCTGCCCTGCGCAGATTCAAGTCCATGGGCATTGGGGTAAGAACACATTCCAGTACAGGAGGGACCCGGAGCCCCAGCCGCCAGAGGGACTGCAGAGGGGCTCCAGCCCGCCCTCACCATCCTTCAGCAGGGACTTGGGCGCAAGCCCAGCCTGAGAGGTGCAGCACTTACACTGTCCCTAGCTCAGCCGCCCACGGGTAAGAGCCACGGATCAGACGTCTCCCTCCCAGAGCTAGATCATAGCAGCAGTGGGCTGCCTGTGCCAGGCAGCAGGGCTGGCACCCAGCTCCCCCACAGCCCTGTCCTAGCCAAGCTGGCAGGGAGCCCTGCACTCAGGGCTGCTCCTCGGGTCCCCGAGCCAGCCTGGCCCTCAGGGGCTCAGCCCACGGGCTCAGGAAAACACTTCATCAGTTCCCTCATTTGGAGGAGGCAGAAACGCTGCAGGGAAAGGTGGAAAAAGTGAGTGTGAGTGGCAGTGGCGGCAAGGGAGGCCAGGCAGCTGGGCAGCCTCCCAGCTCCGAGCAGGCCTTTCCGAGGGGAACCAGGCCCGGAAGCCACCAAGCCACTCGGGCCAGACAGAGCCCCCTGCTCCTTGCAGGAGGGTTTCAGAGGGAAGCTCTGCACGGAGCCAGCTCCTGCTGGGTGGAGGGGCCTTGCTAGCAGCCCCCTCATCTCACCTGCCCTGGGCCGATGGGCACAGTCAGAGGGCAGGACATTGTCGGCGGGAACCTGTCTGGGGGGCTGCCCTTGCCACAAACCCTGCCGAGGGTCCTTTCCACCCAAACCGTTGGGAAGGAAAGAGCCCAAAGGCACCCAGCATTTCATGCAGCTGATGCCAACACCATCTAGGCCTCCTGGAGGAGTGCGGTGCTTATGCTTTAGGGAGGGTCTGCCAGGGCCTGGTGGGGGGGTACAGTGTGAGGACCCCAAGCTCTGAGCTGCCATGGTCAGGGGGGACCCCCGCCGCTCCCCGGCCGCCATGGCAGAGCAGGGAGATCCCCACAGCTACACGGACACCCCGGTGGGGCAGGGGCACCCCCGCAGCTCCCCGCTGCTGCTGGGGCAGGGGGACCCTGGAGCTCTGAGTCCCCATGGGTGGTGGGGCCCTGAAACTCCCAGCCACCCTGCAGCTGCCCAGCCCCTGCCCATTTTATCATGAGTATTTTTCATAAAAGTCAGGGACAGGTCACGGCTCCTGTGAATTTTTCTTTATTGCCCGTGACCTGTCTGTGACTTTTACTAAAAATCGGAGCCTTACTAATGATACAGGTGAGTCTGGCTCTTAATCTCCCCCTCCCTGCGGCACGGGCCCCCCCTTCTGCTTCACTCCCATTTCTTCCCCCACTCTCTGTTCCTGGGAACCCCTCCTTTCTCATTTCCTACCTACTCGCCTCCTCTCCCTAGCTCGGTTCTCAGGAGCTCACTGCACCCCTCAGGCCCCGTCACTCTCCCACTTCTGCCCCACAACCTCCCCCCCCCCTTTATTCTTTCCTGCAAACGGCCCCACCCTAGCTCTGCACCTGGAAGAACCTCCCCCCACCCCCGTACATTTATTTCCACTGCAGCTTCCACCTCTCCTGAGCCAACGGGCTTCACCATCCTCTTAAGCCATTCTGGGGTCTTCCAAAACTCACGGCATAACTAAGTAGAAAAATAAAGCCATGAAGCAAGCCCAGTCAGGGGCAAGGGAGCCGCACTGGAGCAGTGGGGAGAGCCTGATTCTGGAGAAGGGCGGGGGATGGGACAGGTGTGAAGCTTTCTGCCTGAAATAGACCATCACTGGGCATCCCCTGGCACTCACCAGTGTCCAGGTCCTGGCCCAAAGGCACTTGGGCCTGGTTCTCATCTCACCTTGGTGTCTGCAGTGCGCTAGCCCTGATTCCCAGCAGGGTCAGAACCGGCCCCCTTGACCTGGACAGACCTGGCGGTGCAGTGTCCCTCCCAGGCCCCAGTCAGAGACGCAAGCAAAGTGTACGGTGGCCCATTGGAGCAGCAGCCTTTGCAGCCTCCAGGAGATGCGGGCGAGGAGCAGTGTGTTATTGTGTCTCTTTCGCAGAGTCCTGCACTTCAGAAGCAATTAGCAGCTGAGTTGAACTAATTCCCTCTGCAGCAGCTCCAAGACAAACAGCCTGTGCTGGCTCCACTCTGCACCTCCACGCACACTCACCTCTCTGTCTGCAAAGGGCCAGCCCGAGCCTGCCAAAAACAACACAAATAACCCAATGCTTCTTCAGGTTAAGAGGCAGCCCTGGAGGCTTGGAGCTAGCTGGCCAGCGCTCACACACTGGAGTCCACTCAGCAGCACGCAGCCGGCAGAAAGGCAGCCTCTGTTCAAGGTCCCAGGTCAAGAAGAAGGGGGGGAAGGCATGCAACAAGGAATCGTGTATTCCAGGGGCGTCCCACGGGGCCCAGACAGGGGGGACGAGGCAGAGAGATCTGCAGGGAGGGAAGGAGGGACGGCCGATGAAGAAGTCACAACCTGTGGTCTCTGGACGGCTCCGAGTGCAGCAGCGTTCGAAGGGCTCTGCTGAGATGATATAAATACTCTCCAAACAGCACCTGTGTGGTGTTGGTGAGAGTCCCACGCACGCCCGCATGCCCAGCCAGCGCTGCCTCGGCGCCACAGCTGAAATAACAATCGGGGAAAGGGGCTCCCCGGCCCTTCAGTCCCACTGGGGTCTGAGCAGAGCAGAGGACATGACACCCCTGGGACTCATGGCCAGGAAGCACTTTAGGAGAAGGAGGCAAACAGCTACCCAGCTCCTGCCTGGGGAGGCCAGGCTCCTGGCGGGGGCTTGCTGGAGCCCAGGGAGCATCGGGGTGGCCGTGCAGCCGGGGCCCTGGATGAGTGGGCCGGGAAGCAGCTCTGTCAGGGAGCCGCTCTGAGAGGGAACTGTGTGAAGGGAGGATACTGCTCAGGGACAGGCCACGGCTCCATGTCTGCTAGCACCGCCATCAGCTCCACAGCAAGCCCCTCTTCAGGCCCTCTGTAACCCCCCCGCAACAACCCGCTTCTGCATGCGAACGGGCTCAGGTTCCCAGAGTGAGCCCCCAAGTGCCGCAGGGCTCCTGACACCCACTCCCACCCCTCCATGCTGCGCCCTCCCACGCCACAGCCCCTTGGCCTACTCCAGGGGCTTCACAGGCTCCACTTGGGTTTTTTAACGCTTCGTCCCCTGTGGACTGAAGCCCCTGATAATCCATCTCCCAGCAGCACATGGAGAGATGACTCCGCCCCGCAGCGTTACCCCTCAGGCAGTGCCGCAGTGCCACTCCGGGGCCCAGAGTGGATTTGATGCTATCTCAGGGCGGGGTGCAAGTGAGTCAGGTGCACCCCCTCCCCCCCCGGAGCGATGCAGTGGGACTGGCTGCATGCACTCTGTGTGCCCAGGACAGACCTGGGCAAAGGCAGGGTGGAGCGTGGTCTCAGGGATTTTCTATGTCACACCAGGGCAGGCTGTTTCAATAGCCTTGTGAACTTGGGCTGCCGAGGAGAAGGTCTTCCAGTCTTGCTTGGCCCCAAAGAGGCCGTATTTAGAGGTAGTCGAGGGCAAGGGGCTAGCGGGAGAAGGAGTGAGGCTGGGCTTGGGGGCGAGAGGCAATCAGGCAGGGACTGGTGGGGGCTGGGGTTTGGCAATAGGGTGGCGAGCACGAGACTGGGACCAGAGCTCATGAATGTGTGGGCAATGGCACACCTCTGCCTGTGCCTGAAAGGCTGTGCTCCGGGCCATTAGCATATGTAAATGAGCTGTCACTAACGGCTGTTCTATGATATGTCTATTACACTGGCACCCAGGGGCTGCAATGCAGATCAGGGCCGCAGTGCACTGCACAGACACACATGGGCAGCCAGAGGGGCCGCAGGGGCTGAACCCTGCTTTCACGTGCGGCTGCTAAGAGGCAAAGCAAAGGACACCTGAGGGCGCTGCTCCTTCTGTACCCAGGTAAGAGGTGTTTCGGCCTCTGCTGCACTAGCGCCAATGGCTGCATCCTGACTGTACATTTGCACAAGCACAGCCTGGGATTCTGGAGGCCAGAGCAACCCCGTGATGAGCTCACGGTGTCAGGATGGCTGTGCTCCCCGGGTGAGAGCTTGTTCCTTGCTTCTTTTCTGGGTGGTTCCTTTAGCTGCTGTGGTGTGCGGCTCCGGCGCCCTCCAGCCAGGCGGAGGAACAGTCGATTCTCTCTTGTGTTTGCCTCTACAATCCAGAGACACAAGTTGCTCAGGTCTGGCTGAGGAGGGAGTTGGTCCCTGTGACCCAAGGACCCCCGAATGCCAACTGGCAAGGGCTTTACAGGAATGTTCTGAGTCTGGTATGTATGTTCTGGTTCACCAGAGAACATCATGGGAGGTCTTTGACGAAAGCCAGGGTCTCACTGGCTATTAATATCATTGTGAAGTGTATGGACAGATCCTATGGAAGGAGTTAGGTGTATGTGCTGAAAATAGGTTCTTACAGTCTGCATCAAGGTCAGAGTCACTAACAGAGGTGACAAAACAGGTTTTCTGTCAGACAGGAGATCTGGATTCACCTCTCTGCCTCTCAGATGTAAATGAAGCATTGTAAGGTAACACAATAGATGGCCAGTTATCAAGAGATGTGAAGTCATCAGGAACCCAAAGGAAAAACAAGCCACACGTGATTATCCTGTCTCTGAATACAGACCATGAACTCTGGGGAGTTGTCACAGGGTCCACTCACCACTAGGGCACCTCCTCCTGGTGGCTGTGGGGATTAGCTCTTTTCAGGTGTTGCATCCTCCTCTCGTGGTCTCTTCACCAGTCTTGTCTCACCCTGCAACCCCTGTCGCTCCAGGAACCGCAGCTTCCTCTTCCAGACTTGGCCTTCTGGCCAGGTCACTATGGTCCTTCCATTCTAGGGGAACAAAGTCCTTCAGGGCAAACTATCCCAGGCAATCCGCTCTCTGCTGTCTGGTCCGCGCCACTTCCCCAGTGTCTAGTAGAGGAACCTGGGCCCACACTCTATTCTGGGTTCCAGCTCAGGGCCCTCTACACAGCAGCCAAGGTCTGTCCTACCCCACACCTTGCTGCCTTTCCCCTGAGCCTTTCCTACCTTCCTGGCTCTCCCCCTTCTCTGGGTTTGCCGGCCCAAACTCCCTTCTCCCAGGGAATAACTGTGGGCTACCTATCTCCCGCCCCAAACACTCCCCAGGGCGTGACTGCAGACTTCTTCCCTTGCAGCCTCCATTTGCATTCAGCTCCTGGGATTTCTACAGATCCCTCCTGTTGCTGTCCAGCTGAGCCTTATTTAAACAACCCCTGCTCCCTGGCTCCTCCCCCGGTGCAGCCTGGGCAGGTAACTGGCCCACCTGCCCCTTAACTCCTTCTAGTCTTGTGTGGAGTGGGAGTCCCATCACAGGAGTATAAGTAGCAGGCAAAGAAGATACCTTCTTATCCTGCACATAGGAAATAAACAAGCATTGTATTTGCATTCATGAACAGGGTCTCAGCCAACCCTGGCTGAAACGCTGCAGAAGACCTGGGGTGAGATAAACAGCTGTAGACAGGAGGTTAACCGGGTAAGTTGAGTCTGTAGAAAGCGTGTTATGATTTTGTCTCATATGTGACTGATTGTTTCCAATATTCGTACTCACTAGCACATGACTCTTGAATCTTTGATCATAAACTTCTTGCTGTTGTCACTGTAACTACACCTCAGTGCTGTGGTGTTGCACAAGCAGGGCGCTACAATTTGGGGGGCGGCGACCGCGGCGGTATTTCGGCGGTGGGACCTTCCCCTGCCTCTGTGGGGGGCAGCATTTTGGGGCAGGACCTTCCGCTGCCTAGGGCGGCAGAAAAGCTGGCGGCGCTCCTGTGCACAAGGAGCTGATCCGGAGCTGAATTGCTCCGGCTGGCGTGTTCGCTGTTCCCTTCGGGACAGCAGGTCTGTTATGTCTGTGAGTGTTTAGAGGAGAAGGGGCTGGACACCGCAGGGGATGCTTCAAAGGGGCTTGGGACTCTCACTGGCTGAGGCCCAGCAGAAGGCAGAGAAGACGCTTAGATAAACCACCCTGCCAATACTGTGGCGCAGAAACGTCTTCTTGTGAACATCAGAAACCAAGGCATGTAGCCAAAACCAGGGCCCTGACTCCCCTCTCACTTACACTGGCTTCACACCTGAATGACTATCCTTACTCCTGATTTACACTGGATCAGGCCCTAGGAACAGGAACAAGGAAATGTCCAGTAGCGCTGGGGATGTCTGAAAATGTCCAGGCTAAGCTGCTGCCTCCCAATGCATCTAAACCTCCAGGTAACGTTCCCCCAGCAGTCTGGGCAGCAGAAAACCACCTCCCATGGCCTCTGGGAGGAGTGGAGCAGAGCCCTCCACCCGGCAAGCTCAGGACTAGGGTATTGGTAGATGGCACGCCCAAGAGAGGGATGAGCCACGACAGGAGGGTTTGCATGGCTCTGCAGAGCGGATGGTTACTCCCTCTCTTGCTGAAAAGAGCAGTTGCAGCAAAGAAACTGTGGGCGTGAGAGTGGCATTTTATTATCAACTGCCATTCCCTGAGCCATCCGGGGACAACAGGGTGCATGGCCTGTGACCGGGAACTGAAGGGAGAACAGTAACCTTAGCGTGAGGAGTACAGACTTCACTGGCCAGGAATACAGCCACATGCGCTGCCCGCCAGCCAACATTGGCTGCAGCACCGCGGCTAAGCCCAGGGACAGCCATTCCCTTGGGGGCCACCAGAATTCAGTCAATAAGGGAAGCATTGGTTCTTCTGCTGTGTGACTGCTCCATCTGCCAGCCAAGGGCATTGCCCTATGGACTGTCACCAGTCAAAGGCGAGCTCGGGAAATACTTACCATTTCCAGCAGGATGAGGACCTAAAGAAAGGCTGACCTAAGGCCAAGGTTTCAGCTTTACCTCTGTGCCTGGGCTGTCAGCAATTCTTACATCACCCCATCGACTCGAGGAGACTGAACTTCTCCAGCTACTCCTAATCAGACCTGGGAAACTGATAAGAGAGGTGAGTGAAGCCGATCCAGCCATGCCCCCACCTGGTCATATTCCTCAGATCAGGAGTTCCTCAGAACAGAGACTCCCTGAACATCTGGAAAGTGCTGCCATGGTAACACTAATGATAATCATGGGTGCTACTGCCAATGAATGATGAATGAATTTGAATGTTTGCAGCAAGGGGCCCCACCTTAGCAAGGCTTTATCCTTTCAGGTTGCTCTTTGGGAGTCTTCCAAGTCCTAAGCTAGTGCCGTAACCACCATATAACAACTACGGCTGGGGTCACGTCAGAGCCAAGAAATTCAACAGCATTGAGCTAGTCAATATTGAATGAGAGACCTCCCAGGAACGCTGCAGAACGGAGGTGAGAATCCTCCCCTTCGGGCAGGGCTGAGCCAACACCCCTGGACTCTGCAAGGGACATTGTGGCTGGTGGTGTCATTTTTCCAATGATACATAAAACCAAGGCTCTGGCCACTTTTGGTAATTAAAACCCCCACATGTGCTTTGCAAAGCTTAGGGGTGTTTAGCCCCAGTGTCCTGGCCACTCTCCAATGTAAGTAATTACATTTTGCCTCCCTAAAATTCCCCTAAAGATTTAACTGACTAGCAGATGGGTTTCATTTTGGGTCCTACACTGTTTTGTATTGCTGCTAAGTGAGGTTTAAAGGCTTCTCATGTACCGCAGAAGTGGCTGTATCTTTTCGATGGGATCAATGCCTGCATTGGTAAAGTTGGGGCTCTGGGATGGAAGTTTCTATATAAACACTGATCAATGCTGTATTTCCTTTGAATTGCCTCTAATTTGTTGTCTTCTTTCTGGTCTAAGTAGCCCGAAGTGAACGCAGTGACAGGACAAGCTGGCTGTGTTTGCCTGGAACTCCCATCCTGTTAGCAGGTGCTAAACCTACTGGGAAATGGGGTAAGTACTAAGTAGGTTCTGCTGACTTGCTGAGGCAGATGGCTTGTTTTCCCATGTGGATATAAGGAAGGTAGGAGTGGTTCTTTAGGGAAAGAGGATCTAGGGTGTGGGCTGACCAGCCCAGACCAGATGGAGGAACCCTTGGAGCAGCCAAGAATGGGGAGAAAGTTTGAGCTGAAACGTACGATTGTGTTGTTAATTTCTGTGTTAATAAAGTCAGCCCCAGGCAGGAAGTGAGTCTGACTGTATCTGAGAGCAGGGTGGGGAAGGCAGTTGGGATTTATTTTCAACCCTACCAGCAAAAGGGCGTAAGGGGGGGAAAGGGGAACAGCAATGACAGCAGCAGCAGCTCGTGAAGGAGAATGAACTAGAATGTGGCACCTTTGAGGATTCGTCGCACCTTTCTGCACCCACCCAGGCCCATTCCATTTGACAAAACCTTTGTCCAAAGCCCTTTCACTCTCTTTGCTTTCCACTTCATGCAATCTTTTTTTCTTTTCCCCTTCTCATACTCTTTCCCTTGTAAGATCGTGTTTCTCTGTTCTCTCCTCCCAGCCGCTGCCTGTCTTTTCTTTCAGGGAGCTACAGATGCGCAGCACCTCTGCTCCCCAATCTGCCTTCCCCCAATGCCTCATGAGAAGGCCCAGCAGGGACCCCCTTGCCAGCCCCCAAATTGATTTATTTAATTCATGGAAGGAGGAAACATCCTTAAAACAGGTTTTACAATAAAAACCCATTGGAAGTTGCACCTGTGATGGTGCAATGCCCAACAAAGCCCAGGTGTCCCGCATTGTAGGAACCGGTCACACAGTTCGGTGGTTGGCAGGTTGACGGCTGAGGAGGAGGAAGGACTGTTTGAGTAGCCAGGACTGGGGAGAGGTTTGATGAGAACTGTATTATCATGGGCCCAAATCCTCAAAGGGCCGCTCAGCATTGCAGCACCAAAGCCCTCAATGGCCGGCTGCCTGGTGGGATCTGCAGCCCTGAGCTAGGTGTCCAGGCTCCC
>NC_048316.1:19641465-19701043 GCF_013100865.1 Trachemys scripta elegans
CACATGACTTATGAGGAGAGGCTGAGGGAACTGGGATTGTTTAGTCTCCAGAAGAGAAGAATGAGGGGGGATTTGATAGCAGCCTTCAACTACCTGAAGGGGGGTTCCAAAGAGGATGGAGCTCGGCTGTTCTCAGTGGTGGCAGATGACAGAACAAGGAGCAATGGTCTCAAGTTGCAGTGGGGGAGGTCCAGGTTGGATATTAGGAAAAACTTTTTCACTAGGAGGGTGGTGAAGCACTGGAATGGGTTACCTAGGGAGGTGGTGGAATCTCCTTCCTTAGAGGTTTTTAAGGTCAGGCTTGACAAAGCCCTGGCTGGGATGATTTAGTTGGGAATTGGTCCTGCTTTGAGCAGGGGGTTGGACTAGATGACCTCCTGAGGTCCCTTCCAACCCTGATATTCTATGATTCTATGAAAAAGCTTTGAGGCACTGGGCCTTATTGCTGTGCTAATGAAGGCAACCCCTGGGAAGTGGGCGAGTTTAGATCCACACTGTATTGGAGGGGGTAGAGAGGGAGCTGGGGGTACAGCTGGTGATGCTGGGGGGGTACCTGCGGCAGGGGCACTCACTGGAGGTGGGGGGCAGTGTCGTTCCCTGTCTCCGTGGCAGGGCAGCTGACACAAGCGCAGAACACAGAGACAGATCTCAGTCAGCGCCTCCCTGTGGGACCCCCTCCCCAGGGCTGGGAGCTGGGGTCTGGGTGGGTGCGATCCGGCAGCTCTGGCTTGCAGGGGAATGGACCAACCAGTGCAGGGGTGGGACCAATGCAGGGGAGGGACCAATCGGGAAGCGGACCAATCAGGTCTCTTTCTGAGCTGCAGCCTCTGCTCTGCAAAACCCCTGGACATTGCCTGTAATTTGAAAAATCCGCCCGGACAGAGAAAGGAGGCTCAGAAAAGAGACGTACGGTGACCCCAAGTCTGCTTGCAAGTCCGCAGCCAGGAGCCTCTTTTGAGTTAGGCGCCTTGTGCTGTGTTAGGCAAGAAGCTGAGAGGTGAAGGCAACAACACCCACCTTATAACTTTTAGCCCAGTGGTTCGAGCACTCACCTGGGATGCTGGAGACCCGGGTTCAGTTCCACCCTCTGCCAGAACTCAGTAGTTAGAGCCCTATTGTGGGAGGTGAGACCCCCCTGATCAAAGCCTTTGTCCCACCTCTGGCAGAGATGGGGAATTGAACCTGGGTCTCCTAAATCCCAGGGGAGTGCTCTAACCACTGGGCCAAAAGTGGTAAGGTGGGGAGCAGCCTCACCTCCTGCTGGGTTTTGAATGGGACCCGGGCCAGTAAGCGGCCTCTGAGTATGCCTATTGGATTGGCTGAACGCCTGCCTTCCCCTGATTCATGATTCGCTCTGGGGCTTAGGCGAGATGGGTACCTGGATGCCCACAGGGAGGCAGCAGTGCACATGCCCAGAGGGCACCACGGGAACTTTTGCCCTGAGTGTAGGCGCCAACAGGATTCAGTGGGAGCTTTGTGCATCACAGTGGTGCCAAAACTAGGACTTAGGCACCTAACGCCTTTTGAGCATCCAGCCCTGAGCGCCTAAGTCACTTTGGAAAACAGGACTCGGGTGTCCAAATCACTGAGGTGCTTTTGAAAATGTTACTCTACGTACCTATTGGTTTTTATACAGCACCAAATACCAGTGAATGTGACCCAGCTCCCACAGCCTCTGCTACAGCCTTGCCCACAACTCAGGGTGCTGCTGTGCGGCAAGCCCCTGCGTTTCCTGTTGTTCCTCTGCACGGCAGCTGCTGCGCTCCCTTCATCAGCCTCCACTGAAGCAAGCAATCAAGTGTGTCTGGCACAACTCGTTTATTATAAGCGTGTAGCCGCCAGGCAGGCTTAGTTAGCTGTATGAGATTAGAGCTTCTGCTAAGCACTGGCCAGACAATTCGTTCAGCTGTGATGGAAACAGGGAGAAGATGTCGCCCTGTCTCAGTGAGTTTCACTTCTGAGAATCCAAACGCGAATCGTTGGCTCTGTGGGTTGTGTTCTTGGGCTGGGCTAGGAATTCCGCCCAGGTGGCATCCACTGACACTCAGCACACGGCAGCAGGACGACTCGATCCATCGAGCCCTGTGCGGTGAACTGAGGCTGTGTCTTTAAGAACTTCACTGTGACTTGGGCTCCCCCCACCACTCTGCCACTTCTGACGAGGCCCCACCCTCGCTCCACCTCTTCCTGCCCCTGCTCCAACCTGTCCCCGAGGCCCCCACCCGCCCGCCCACCACTCGCTGCTCTCCACCCTCCCCTAGACCCCTATCCAAGCTGGCAAACAGCTGTGGCGGGTGGGTGCTGAGCACCCATTATTTTTTTTCAGTGGGTGCTCCAGCCCCAGAGCACCCCTGGAATCCGTGCCTGTGTCTGGGAACCCCAGTGCTTCCAAGGGCTGCTGCTGGGAAGGGGTGGCTGGTGCTCCGACCCTGGCTCAGGGCTGTGCCTCAAATGACAACCTAGCCCTTCACGAGTTACAGGCCGCGTCCTCAACAAACCCCACCTGGGGGCTGAGCAGAGCTGTGGATGTTTCAGACCCAGGCCCTCTGCAACCTGAATCCATTTGTTTCGGTGCTTGGCTGGGAGCTGAGCTCTAATCTGGCCCCAAGTGTTGGCCTCCATTCCCCATCTGTACAATGGCTCCCCTCCCTCCTTCCCCCGGGTCTGTCTTGGCTGTTTAGACTGTGAGCTCTAGTTCTCTCTCTCCGTGTCCGTGCCATGCCTGGTACACCAGGGCCCCGCTCTCAGCTGGTCTAAAGTCACTGCTTTAATACAAACAGCAATCCTCCTTTTTCTTAGCCCTGAACTTCACCAGGGCCTGGCTGGCCACTGGGCCCGTCAGAGGCCACAAGCCCCTCAACACAAGAAAAAAATCCAGGCTCAGTTGTGGGTCTTTGCATTTGACTCAAGGTTAATTTATGAGCCGGGTGGGGAACATTTGTACCAATATATCGATGCAACCTCTGGATCCCATGAGATCATGTGAGATTCCCCTGAGCCAATCAGAAGCAGTGGGAGAACAGAAGCAACATTCCAATCAGTGTCAGCTGGTCCTCCAGAGTGCCTAGAAGGGCTGTGACCAGATCCAAGGGACAGGGTGCCTGGAGGGCATTTGTCACTGGTATATCATTAATAGTTGTGCCATACTGCCATGGCTGGCTATAAATACAAATCAGGCAGCCAGAAACATCAGGAGCTTAAAGAAAGGGAAATAAAGAAGCTAAAGGACACCAGACAATCCTCCAATTTTTCCAGACAAGGCCAGCAATGCACAACCTGGGGAGCTGGTTGAATGAAAACAGAAGGGTGAAGGTGATTTCAATATAGAGACTGTGGAAATTGATGAAGAAAAGCACGCAGATGAATCATGTGATTCCAACCTAATGACTTCCAAAGTGTCAAGTAATATCGCCAGCAACACCACCAGATTCACAGGAAGGTTGCAAGAAGCAGGAGAGAGTGGTGCTGCACTGGGTATTGCTTCATGTTTTTTAAAAGATCCAGGATAGTGGCCTAAACCCGTTACAGATTCTGTTCTGATGGCACTGGAAGAAGCATCCAAATGTTTAGTTCTCAAGTATCCAATGGATCTTTCAAAGAATTTTTCCACATGAAATGCGGCATCTGCAAAAAATCTTCAAGTCTACGTTTGGAAAAGAATGTGAACTGCCAACGCTTTTCTCAATGAGATTTACAACAACCACCACAACAAAACACAACTAATTGTCAGTGAAATGTGCATAGCCCATTTTTTGCACATTGCCAGTGACTGTGGCAGAAGCCAAACGAAGTTTCAGCAAGCCGGCACTCATCAAGAACTGCAGACCATCTGCTATGGCCCAGGAACGCTTAAGTTATCTTGCTGTTTTGTCTATTGAGTGTGAACTTGCAAGAAAAATTGACTTTAGTGGGTCACTATTGATTTTGCAGAAGAGTAAAGTTAAGTGCTGCGGCCTGTCTGCTCCACTTCAGAAACAAAATATAATGTTTTCTTTCATCGATTAGTGTCTGTGTGTGGGATGGGATGGGAGCCTGTGTTACGAGTTTGCCCTGAGCCCACTGACACGTTGCTTGTGCCCTGGAAGGGGCCAGCAGGCCTGGAGCCTGGAACTTCTCCCCTAAGAGAATGGCTGATCACCCCGGCAATTCTGAGCGGCGCTGCATTGTGTGCATCTCAATCGTCCCATGGGGTGCTGCCGTATTAGTGACACCCTGCCAAGCACATGCCCCTCCTGACGCAGCCTCCCAGCCCCAGTGAGGAATGGGATAAACACTGACAGAGAAATAGCTCTGAGCTCTGCAGGGCCGAGGAGCCCTGGGATTTCGAAGGGATTGATTGTGCTAGGCAATCTTGGCTGCAGTTTGAGATGGGATTCCAGGCTCTGTGGCTGGATGGCAGGGCGTGGGGACGCACTGGAGACTGTAAAATCGTACTCTTCGAATCACCAGCACGGGAACTGGGGGGCTGGAAGGGGGGCAGGGAGTTATGCTCCCACTTTTTAACATGGGTGTAGTTTGGGGCGTCAGGGGGCATTGCCCCCCCAAAAGCCAAGCCTCGGGCAGGCACAGAGCGGTGCCAGCAGGGGCTGCGCTTCGTGGCGGGGGAGCTGATCACGGTGCGGCAGGTGCCGGACAGCGGCTGGTGGAAAGGGCAGAGAGAGCACACGCTGTGCAGCTGGTTCCCGGTGAGCTACGTGCAGCCGCTGGAGGCAGGAGACCGGCTGCACCGAGTGCCTGAGGCACCAGGAGGCATTTGTGCAGCAACCAGCACACTAGAGCGCCCCTCCCACCTGGGAACTCTGGATGGTACCAGAATCTAAATGGTTAATAAATAATCAATAGTAGTCATCATGTCAAGGTAACATAAATAAATAAAAGTCGTTCTTCCTCAGCGTAGCTATCGCAGTGTAGCAATTTGGTAACTGACTTGACTACGCTACAGAGAGGTAAAAACCATCCGTGCCTTGTCTCCATTAGGAATTTACATCAAGATATCTGCCTTGAGTTAGCCAGCGTGGTGTAAGACCCTGCCTCGTTGTGCAGTGAAGACAAGCTGGACTTGATGTCAGCACTTGGACTGCAGGAGAACCCGCCACACACTAAGTTCGTGGTTCCAAGGATTAATCACTTTTGCTGTTAAAAACGTGCATCTTATTTCCAGCTTGAATTTGTCCAGCTTCACCTCCCAACTGTTGGAGCTTCTTATACCTTTGTCTGCTACATTAAAGAGCCCTTTGCGGTCCAAAATCTTCTCCCTGTGTAGGTACTTGCAGACCAGGATCAAGTCACCTCTGAACCTTGTCTTCAATACGCTAAATAGATTGAGCTTCTTTAGTCTCTCCCTCTAAGGTGGGTTTTCCAGACCTCGAATCATTCTTGTAGCTCTTTTCTGAACCCTTTCCAACTTTTCAATATCCTTTTTGAAGTGTGGACCCCAGAACGGACACAGTATCCAGTAATGGTCTCACCAAAGCTCAATACACTGGTAATATTACCTCCTGTCCCGAATCCTACTTGATAGTCCCCTGTTTGTACAGCCACAATTCATGTTAGCTCTTTCATAGAATCTCAGGGTTGGAAGAGACCTCAGGAGGTCATCTAGTCCAACCCCCAGCTCAAAGCAGGACCAACACCAACTAAATCAGAGGTTCTCAAACTGGGGGTTGTGACCCCTCAGGGGGTCACGAGGTTATTATGTGGGGGGGTCGCGAGCTGTCAGACTCCACCCCAAACCCTGCTTTACCTCCAGCATTTATAATGTTGTTAAATATATTAAAAAGTGTTTTTAATTTATAAGGGGGAGGTCGCACTCATAGGCTTGCTGTGTGAAAAGGTCACCACTACAAAAGTTTGAGAACCACTGAACTAAATCATCCCAGCCAAGGATTTGTCAAGCTGGGCCTTAAAAACCTCTAAGGAAGGAGATTCCACCACCTCCCTAGGTAACCCATTCTAGTGCTTCACCACCCTCCTAGTGAAATAGTGTTTCCTAATATCCAACGTAGACCTCCCCTATTGCAATTTGAGACCATTACACCTTGTTCTGTCATCTGCCACCCCTGAGAACAGCCGAGCTCCATCCTCTTTGGAACCCCCCGTCAGGTAGTTGAAGGCTGCCAGCAAATCTCCCCTCACTCTTCTATTCTGCAGACTAAATAAGACCAGTTCCCTCAGCCTCTCCTCGTAAGTCATGTCCCCCAGACCCGTAATAATTTTTGTTGCCCTCCACTGGACTCTCTCCAATTTGTCGTACTGTAGTGGGGGGCCCAAAACTGTACGCAATACTTCAGGTGTGGCCTCACCAGTGCCGTATAGAGGGTAATAATCACTTCCCTCGATCTGCTGGCAATGCTCCTACTAATGCAGCCCAATATGCCATTGGCTTTCTTGGCAATGAGGACACACTGCTGACTCATATCCAGCTTCTCGTCCACTGTAATCCCCAGGTCCTTTTCTGCAGAACTGCTGCTTAGCCAGTCAGACCCCAGCCTATAGTGGTGCATGGGATTCTTCCTTTCTAAGTGCAGGACTCTGCATTTGTCCTTGATGAACCTCATCAGATTACTTTTGGTCCAATCTTCCAATTGTCTAGGTCACTCTGAACCCTATCCCTACCCTCTGTCAGCCATAGCATGGAATTGGTAGCTTATAGTCAGTTGGTTTCCATCATGATCCCTAAATTCTTTCCAGTTACTGCTTCCCAGGATACAATCCCCCAGCATGCAAGTGTGATCTACATTCTTTGTTCCTAGATGTGTGGCCTTCTATTTGGCTGTGTTAAAACGCGCATTGTTCCAATGAGCCCAGTTTACCATGTATGAACTTCAGATTTATGAAATACAACTAGACAGCTCTGGATTTTTTGGCCTCCTTCCCCCCGAGAAGGCATAAGTGGCAGAGCCACGTGGTCCCACTGGGTCACTCCAGAACTCGCAGAATACGTTAAATTAAATAAATAAATAGAGATATCCTATCTCCTAGAATTGGAAGGAACCTTGAAAGGTCATTGAGTCCAGCCCCCTGCCTTCACTAGCAGGACCAAGTACTGATTTTGCCCCAGATCCCTAAGTAGCCCCCTCAAGGATTGAACTCACAACCCTGGGTTTAACAAACCAATGCTCAAACCACTGAGCTATCCCTCCCCACCCCTTTTTTTTTAAGTGAGGGAAGCAGGAAAAGTGATTAGCAACAAATAGGGGAGGGGGCTCATCAGGCACTGGTGTCACCCTGGCAGCTGGTGAAAGCTTTTACATGCCCTCAAATGGGGGCAGGCTGGTGAGGTGCCCAGCACTGGCGAACCCACTGCCCCAGTGAGCACGCCTCACCTGGGCTCATGCAGTGCACCCTGCTGTCATGGGCGTGCCGGGCTGCCCGTGGGAGGTCGGAACAGGGCGAGGCAGACAGTGCCCCAGTACTTCAGCAAACAGAAGCCCTGGCAGAGCCCGTGGGGGGACAGAGCCCCCAGCTGCTCTGCTTCGGTGGCTCAGCACATTTTGCCATTGGAAAGGAGTTCATAGACTCATGGACTTTAAGGTCAGAAGGGACCATTATGATCATCTAGTCTGACCTCCCGCATGATGCAGCCCACAAAAGCTGACCCACCCCCTTTCCTTTGACTCTGCTATTGAAGTCCCCAAATCCTGTGATTTGCAGAGAATTCTGTAGCTAGCGACCCCCGCCCCATGCTGCGGAGGAATTACCCTGTCAAGCCCCCTCCCCGATTCCATTATCTGCCTCCTTAGCCTGTATGAACCTGGGGGGGTGAAGCCAAAACCACCCCTGCGTGTGCACCCTTCTCCTCCCTTCCCTGCGCATGGGAGCCCAGCTGGACGATGCTAATTCGGGACCCGCTGTTGATTTCGGAAGAGCAGCGCATTTATAAACAGCTCCGCGGTTTGTACACTCTCCAGTCTGGATGTTATACAAAGGCGCAGGAAATGTAAATGATTGCGATGGAGCTACAGCCGGTGGCCGCTGGTGGAAGCAGCCCCAGGCTGAAACTCCAGCCCGCTCCTTGGCATTCGAACAGGGCCCTGCTCTCTCCAAGGGGTGCAGGGAGAGGGAGGCGACGCTGTTACACGTTTGCCATCTAGTGGGCTCTTGAAAAGCTGCGAGCTTCTCCCCCAGGGCCCGTCGGCTCTGGGCTGGCAGGCCAGGCTCCCACTTGGCCCAGCAATTGCCCCTCGCCATAGGAGCTGGAACTCGGGGTGCTGGGGGCGCTGCTGCACCCCCTGGCTGGAAGTGGTTTCCATCGCTGGGAGCGGAAGAGCCAGCTGAGCCCTGTCTCCGTTCCGTGGGTCCCGCTGCTGCTTTACAAGCCAGGCGAGAGGCTGCATTTAGGGGAGGTCTGTATCCGGCGTTGCTGTTGGATGTGGTCGCTGCAGGACAGTCAGTTCCTCCTGCTGGGGCTATTCCAGCTCCATCAAAGAACCACTTAGCTGCGCTCAGAGCTGGGGATTCCCAGGGAACGGACGGAGCACACGGCCACCGAGGAGGATAACCACGTTATTGCTTCCTCCGCATGCTGCTTGCGGTGAATCGGGGCCGCCTCTGAGCACTGTGCTGGGGACCCAGCGTGTTCCCTCCCGCGCTGTGCCAGGACTCCCAGGGGAATGACTGGGGCAAGGTGACAGCCCAGCACCGCCAGTTCAATCCCTGCCCCTCCATCTCAGCCAGAAGTCTTGTATTCTCACCAGCAAGTCCTGCTGCTTCAGTACTTGGACTGGGGACCGCCAAGGGAAACCCAGGGCATCAGGTGAGGGCGCTACCGCCTCCCTGAGTCAGTCAAGAGCCAACCGGGGCATGGGGAGCTCTGAGGGAGGGAACTTCAACCCCAGAGCCAGGCACCCAGCTAGGGGCTAGGACCTAGGCAAAGCCTCCTCCAGCTGCTGTCTGCAAGCACCCAGACCCCACTTCCAGCCCTAGTCAAGCAGCAGCCAGCACCTTGGGCCGAGAACCCAGTCACAGGCCTCCATCCAGACCAGCATAGCACCTCGAGGAGTCATCAGTTACCCTGCCACGAGCCTAGAGAGGTGCTGGAGTTAGTGTCAGCCAGGAGCCGGTAGCAACACGTCCGCAGCAGGCTCTGCCCTTCACAGTCCACAGGAAAAGTGCTCTCAGCATGAGAGAACCTGCAACAGGGGGCGGCAGTTGCATCAAATCCTAGAATATCAGGGTTGGAAGGGACCTCAGGAGGTATCTAGTCCAACCCCCTGCTCAAAGCAGGACCAACCCCAACTAAATCACCCCAGCCAGGGCTTTGTCAAGCCTGACCTTAAAAACCTCTCAGGATGGAGATTCCACCACCTCCCTGGGTAACCCATTCCAGTACTTCACCACCCTCCTAGTGAAAAATGTTTTTTTAATATCCAACCTAAACCTCCCACACTGTAACTTGAGACCACTGCTCCTTGTTCTGTCATCTGCTACCACTGAGAACAGTCTAGACCCATCCTCTTTGGAACCCCGCTTCAGGTAGTTGAAAGCAGCTATCAAATCCCTCTCACTCTTCTCTTCTGCAGACTAAACAATCCGAGTTCGCTCAGCCTCTCCTCATAAGTCATGTGCTCCAGCCCCCTAGTCATTTTTGTTGCCCTCCGCTGGACTCTTTCCAATTTTTCCACATCCTTCTTGTAGTGTGGGGCCCAAAACTGCAAACCCGTCTGATCCCAGCAGGAGGATTTTGCCCCACTGGGCAGGCTCAGGATGGAGCTCCCTCGTCTAGCCTTGGAAAAAGGTGCTTCTGCTCATTGAATTACCCGAGAGCCTTATGTCCTGAAGAGGCCCAGACCAGGACAATCCTCCCTCAGGAGTCTGGCTCAGCTGAATTTGCTGCAGGAGCCACGGATCGCTGGGGCCTGAAGGCCACAGACTCTTGGAGGCCATGGGCCTGCCCCTTGTGTAACGGTGTGGGTCCTTTGGGCTTGGCACACTGACAGGTTCACTTCCAAGGGACTAGTCACAGGCTGGGGCATAGATCAGATAATGTGGCTCCATGACAAAGGGTCCCTTCCTCTAAGGCATCTGGTGCTGGCCACCAACTCAGATGAGATGCTGGACTTTGATGGGTCTGATCTGATTTCCCAGGTATGTTAGCAATAAGAAAAAGGTCAGGGAAAGTGAGGGCCCCTTACTGAATGGGGGAGGCAACCTAGTGACAGATGATGTGAAAAAAGCTGAAGTACTCAATGCTTGTTTTGTCTCAGTCTTTACAGACAAGGTCAGCTCCCAGACTGCTGCACTGGGCAGCACAGCATGGGGAGGAGGTGACCAGCCCTCTGTGGAGAAAGAAGTGGTTCAGAACTATTTAGAAAAGCTGGACAAGCACAAGTCCATGGGGCCAGATGCGCTGCATCCGAGGGTGCTGAGGGAGTTGGTGGATGTGATTGCAGAGCCATTGAAAACTCGGGGCGATTGCGGGAGGTCCCAGACAATTGGAAAAAGGCAAATGTAGTGCCCATCTTTAAAAAAGGGAAGAAGGAGAATCTGGAGAACTACAGACCTCACCTCAGTCCCCAGAAAAATCTTGGAGCAGGCCCTCAAGGAATCCATTTTGAAGCACTTGGAGGAGAGGAAGGTGATCAGGAACAGTCAACATGGATCCACCAAGGGCAAGCCTGACCAACCTGATTGCCTTCTATGATGAGATAACTGGCTCTGTGGATATGGGGAAAGCAGTGGACGTGATATACCTTGACTTCAGCAAAGCTTTTGATATGGTCTCCTACAGTATTTTTGCCGACAAGTTAAAGAAGTATGGGCTGGATGAATGGACTATAAGGTGGATAGAAAACTGGCTAGATCGTTGGGCTCAATGGTTAGTGATCAACGGCTCAATGTCTACTTGGCAGCTGGTGTCAAGCGGAGTGCCCCGGGGATCAGTCCTGGGGCCGGTTTTGTTCAACATCTTCATTAATGATCTGGAGGATGGCATGGACTGCACCCTCAGCAAGTTTGCTGATGACACTAAGCTGGGGGGAGAGGTAGATACACTGGAGAGTAGGGATAGGGTCCAGAGTGACCTAGACAAATTGGAGGATTGGGCTAAAAGAAATCTGATGAAGTTCAACAAGGACAAGTGCAGAGTCCTGCCCTTAGGAAGGAAGAATCCCATGCACTGCTACAGACTGGGGACCGACTGGCTAAGCAGCAGTTCTGCAGAAAAGGACCTGGGTATTACAGTGGACAAGAAGCTGGATATGAGTCAACAGTGTGCCCTTGTTGCCAAGAAGGCTAACAACATATTGGGCAGCATTAGTAGGAGCACTGCCAGCAGATCGAGGGAAGTGATTATTCCCCTCTATTTGGCACAGGTGAGGCCACATCTGGAGTACTGGTTACAGTTTTGGGCCCCACACTTCACTCTCCAACCCCTGCTTGCGGCCTCCCCTCTGCACCAGGCTGGCATTAAGCCTATGAGTTTGGTTTCCCCCACCCATGAATTTGGACCCTGGTTGGGTCACTAAAAAAGATAAAATGCAGCTGGTGGGTCGGTGCTCTCGGCTCTCTCTGCTGGAGAGAAGGGGACAAGCCAGCTGTGGCCAGCTTCAGTTAGAGTCCCAGGGTTACGGCCCGAAGGCCAGTCTGACCTGCATGGCACAGGCCACCAGCTAGGGTTTTCGGCCGTTAAAATCCGTCAGTGGTGCAGCAGGACCCCGGGGCTAAGGCAGGCTCCCGGCCTACCCTAGCTCCACACGGCTCCTGGAAGCTGCCATCAGGTCCGTGCGGCCCCTAGGTGCTGGGGCGGCCAGGGAGGCTCCGGGCGCTGACCCCGCCTCTATTGCCGGCTCCATAGCTCCCATTGGCCGGGAACCGCAACTAATGGGAGCTTTGGGGGTAGCGCCTGCAGCCTGGCGGCTGCTTCCTAGGAGCCACAGCCCCCCGAACCACCTCCCACACCCAAATTCCCTCCAGAGCCCACATCCCACAGCCTCCCAACATCCCAACCCCCTGCCCCAGGAAGGGGATGGAGCCAGTGGGGGCAAGGCCTCGGAGAAGGGGCAGGGTAGGGGCGGGGCCTCAGCATGTGAGGTCACACAAGCAGGGGCGGGGTCACACAATTCCAGAAGTACCAGAATGTCCAGGATTCTGGGATCCCGCGAGTGGCCACCCTCCCTACCCAGCAGCCAAAACGAGAACAAAGGGTTCCAGCCCTCTGGATTCTAATGTGATTTAGCCCACGGCCCATCGGCTGGGTTCTGCTGCTCTGGCTGGAATTGGGTTATGATTGGGTGCTTGTGAAAGGACAGGGAAATGTGCAGAATGTGCCCTGCGTGAGGGGCGACGTTGAGGGCTGGACTTTGGTTGGGTGACAAAGCTAAGGCTGGGTTTGGTTGTGGTTTTACCTGCTTGGGGACAACGTCCCTTTTATGGTGGGATCTGTGGGGCTGGGCTAATAGTGCTGGGGTAAAGCTGAAAAATAGTGGGGTCAGCTGCGCTGTAACTCGAGCTGAGCGTCACGCTGTTTAAAGGGTACCTGTTCTGAATGCACATGTGGACACGTCTTGAAAAGCGCTAGGCCTCCTGGGGGTGTTGGGAAGTGTTAGTGCTCTAGATCTGGGTTCATTTGAGCAAGTGGTTCTTTGTCTGAACAGGAGACGACCAGCAGAGGACAGCCACTCTCAGATGCCCTTGGCTACCAATAAACCAATAGGTGAGCTAAGTTCTGACCCTCCGGGAGCGGGACAGCTCTCATTTGGGTGGGTTGATTTGGATTGTTCTGGTTTTTTGTACTGGGTTTTCATGGTTCTTTTGACTTTTCCCCCCAAATAAAAAGCTCCTCTTGTTCCACGTTCCCAAGGCCTCTGAGCGCTGGTGATGGGAGAAGTGGAGAACCACCTGCACAGGTGACCTGGAAGGACTGATTTATTTTAATTTCCCAGAGCCAGAAGTAGGAGAAGTAGAATTGCAGCTGGAAGAAGGAGTCGGAGGGGTGGGGGGAAACTGGCTGTTGTTTAGTTTACTCTAGGACAGGACCCACAGACAGGACCCACAGACCCTGGCCCTTACTGCTGCCGCTGGCTCCCGCTGCACAGGTTACTAATTAATCTTCATCAAAGGTGCAGATAAGGACAGTAAATTATTTGCATAAAAATTCTAGATTCCTGGATCTTCAGCCTTAACAGGGATGCCTTCGGCAAACCCCGTCTCTCCTCGGCCTCAGTGTTCCCGTCTGTAAAATGAGGATAACACCTATGGGTGTGTGTGTTGCAGAAGATGTTAATTGTTAAGTATGATGCTTATAAACAATATTTTGGTGGGTTTGTTTGTCTACGTAGATCGTAAGTTATGCTGGGCAGGGCCTTTATTCCAGAATCGTGCCCAGCACACTTGGATGCGCTGTAAATTAATGATAATTTGGGTTGTGTTCTCTGGCAACTTCTTCCCCATGCAAAGCGTTGCTGACCTACTGCTTATTGTTAGCTCGTTAGAGCAGCTCTAGAATTGTAAAACAAAGAATGTCAAACGAGGAGAAAGAAAAATAAATTAGATCACATAATTGCAATAACAAGTAAACTGTTTTAATTTTCACCCTAATAATAATAATTCCCAGAAAAATAAGTTTGTTCAGCTGCAGTTAAGGTTGAATAAACATAACACTAATCTTTTTTTTGGGAAAACGCCTTATAACAATGTTGCAGTTTAAGACATAAAAAATACCAGTAACAACTACTAGCCTTTGGGAAGCCTGCAAATCCAAAGAGAAAATTCCATTTAAAACAAACCCAGCTTAAAAGCATGGAATTCCAGTGGTTACAACCCAGTCTCTGCCCTGTGTCACTGCCCGCCTCCCATTGCCCGCCCTGCCGCTCCTTCGGGCCTGCTTTGGAACCTGGGACAGGTTTGGATTAAGGATTTTCCCTGAATGGCTTTTGGTTGAGCACATTTTCATGGCCCCAATAAGGGCTCTGGGAACGGCCAACACCTGTCCCCAGAAAGGAGCTGGAAGTGACCTAAGACGGGGGGTTTTTTTTGTTGCAATTTTTGCTAATTTATGCTTTTTTTTTTTCCAATTTACGCAAACGGCACCACCACGCCCAGCCGCTTGCAGGGATACACAGGCCTGCTCGGTGCCCCTGCAGGACGCAGCATCCCATCCCCAGCCCCCCATTACCCCAGCAGGCTATGCACAGCACTTTTCCTGCTTCCCGTTGGCCCTTTGCCTGTCTCCCTGCAGGGGCAGGGAGCAGAAATGCAGCCGCTGCCCCCTGCTGGCAGGGTTGTGAGCCGCACTAGGGTGCAGCAGCAGCCGGTGCCACCATGGGTCTTCTCCCTACTTCTAGTGGTGGGAACATCACAAGCAGGCCGGGCCTAGCGCCATGCTGGGCTAGCGGCAGCAGGGGCGTCTGGGCTAAATGGGGGTGCTCTGGCTGGGGAGAGGAGGTGAGCTTGGAGGGGGACGTCTGGGGGTCACCTCTGGGAAGGATGGAAGAAAAGTGATTGTGGCACAGGAGGGGCCGGACAAGAGCGGGGTCCATGGGCCCTGGGGGGGCGGGGGAGATTGTGAGCTACAGCAGAGAAAAGGGGCTGGGGATGGAACGGGGGGTAAGGAAATGGATGGAATAGAAACACGGGATGGGGGGAGAAGGAAAGAGAGAGAGAAGGGAATGAAGGGAGCGAGCAAGGCCCTCCCCCCATGAGGTTAGTGGCCCTTGCAGATGTGGGTGATTCATTTTGGCTTGGGCCTGAGCTCCTCAAGGTGAGGCAGGGGCTTGTCCACACTGACAGGTGCAAAACCCCCATCCCCTGCCCCAAACGCTCTGTTCTCCGTTTGAGAAGCTTGTTTCAGTGCAGCATAAACCTGCTCCTAGGTACCTTCTGCTAACCTGCAGTAAACCTCTTACCGCAGGATCCAAGCACCTTAGGTTACAGCAGTGCCACTCTCCCGGGTAGACAGGATTCACCCCCCTGACGTTGGCACGCTAGGACCCTGCAGCCTACAACACCTGTGCCATGCCCACAGTTGGCTTGGGAGGTGCTGCTCCTTTTCAGCCCAGACACCAAGGAACTACAGGTCTGTCGCATCTTACACGCATTTAACATGCGCAAATTCAGCTTTATGCAGTCGGCAAAAACAAAAAGAACACAAAAAGACAAAAATAACAATTTAAATACTGTTCCTGTAGTGCGGGTGATTCCGCCCGCCATTACACTCAACGTAATTTTGACGATACGCGGTTTTCGCTTTACGCGCTGACCGCGGAATGTAACCCCAGCGTAAGATGAGACAGACCTGTACTCTGGAGAACAAGCCCAGACTGGCAGAAGGAAGGTGGCCTGTGCCCCCTGCTGGGCAGCAGAAAGGTTTCCATGTAAGTAGCAGACTTGCTGCCGGACTGTAATCAGATGTCATCAGTTTTAACAAAACGACCCAAGCCTTGGGTACAAGGCTCACTGAGCTTTGAATCTCACTGTCAGGAACTACAGTCTCGCAGGAAGGGAGATGAGGCATCTGCTGTAACAGATGCAGGATCTGGACTTGAGCAATGAGCCCATGGAAAAGTGGCATAAATTCACCAGAGGGGATCGTATAGCAAGTTTTGAAACAACTCTGTGGCAAGACAAGTGACATGGGTGTTAACTAGCAGATGTGCCAAACAGAAATGATAAATTCCAGATTGTTCCTTATAGCCAATTCCATCCCTGCATGTTGCCACTCTCCTGTGTGGGTGAGACAAATCACTGTCTCTGTTATTCGACCACATACCAAATCATGGTGATCAGAATTTATGAAATAATAAAGGAAAATAAATTGTGCAAAACCTTTCGAAGTTTATTTGAACAGGGCTTTAAAAATCAATCAACGTCAGGCTCCCGGCCTGCTCCCTGGGCCAGCTGTTACATACTCACAGGAACAGAATCCTATTTCACTTACTCGGGTTTTTAATTTATGGTAAACAGAATTGTTGCCAGTTTGGATCATTTTCTTACATGGTCAGTAAGAACAAGACAGCAGCTATCTGCATATGAGCAGGGAACCATGCCGAACTAAGGCACTGCTGGTCCTGGTGTACGGTGAGTTTCCATGCTATTAGAAAAGTTTTAGCAATGATTTACTTGTATTCAGTCCATTCCACCTACACCATTTCTCCTCAGCTCAGTGTGAACCTGACAGAAACAGCACAAGCTAGAATCTCTCCTGTGCCAGGCAGCAGGGAATGGGACAGGGTTGGTTACAGCTCCTTGATTCTCAAGCTGCAATGCAACTGGCCCCAGCAGTGGCATGTCCTGTTCTCATCTATGCCAGCAAGTGTTACACAATGCACGATTAGCCTGTGGAACTCATTGCCATAGGATGTTGTGATAACTGGGTTCAAAAAAGAACGGAAGAAGTTCCTGGAGGTTAGGACCATCAATGGCTATTACCCAAGATGCTCAGGGATCTAACTCCATCCTCGGGGTAAACCCTAAGCCTCCAACTGCCAGAAGGTAGGAGGGGAAGATGGGTGGATCTCTCCAGAATTGCCCTGTTCTGTCCACTGAGCAGTTTGCCCACACAGCCCTATCTCACCTCAGTGCGGGGCACGCGGGTGTGCAGGGAGCATACGTGGTCTGAACAGACATTGCTAAGGAAAATCTCTGCTCAGAGGCGAGTGGGGCGCCCACAGGGACACTTCAGAGAAGCAGCCCCAGTACTGGCCACTGTTGCAGACAGGCTACTGGGCTAGATGGCCCATTGGTCTGTGCCAGTGTGGCCGTTCTTATCAGAGAACCGGTGTGGAGCGGTGCTGTGGTCCACCTCACTCTGCCCCCTTTCCCTCAACATGCCCCATACACTTGGCACAATAGCCGACTTTCCGCCAGCTGAATCCATCCCCCTGCCAGGGGAACGCTAAAATCTAGCGCCTTGCATTGCTGTCCCTAAGTCTTTACGTCTCTTAAGCCTGTTACCCTTGTGACGTGCACTGTGGCCTTGCAGCCCTAGCAGTGAAATGCTCCCATCGGCAGCCATTGCAGCTATACTTAGCAGGCATCGTTTCATTAAAATGCGGGCATTTCCCTGACTGCAGAACAAGGACTGAGACATCAGCGAATCCGTCCCTCAGTTTGGGACACTTCCAAAAGAAATGGAGGTGGCTCGTTACTCGCCTGCGTTCCCTCCAGATTTTTCTTGTGCTTTCTGTGTCTGCATTGTGAAAATAGCTAATCATAGAATATCAGGGTTGGAAGGTATCTCAGGAGGTCATCTAGTCCAACCCCCTGCTCAAAGCAGGACCAATTCCCAACTAAATCATCCCAGCCAGGGCTTTGTCAAGCCTGACCTTAAAAACCTCTAAGGAAGGAGATTCCACCACCTCCCTAGGTAACCCATTCCAGTGCTTCACCACCCTCCTAGTGAAAAAGTTTTTCCTAATATCCAACCTGGACCTCCCCCACTGCAACTTGAGACCATTGCTCCTTGTTCTGTCATCAGGTACCACTGAGAACAGTCTAGATCCATCCTCTTTGGAACCCCCTTTCAGGTAGCTGAAAGCAGCTATCAAATCCCCCCTCATTCTTCTCTTCTGCAGACTAAACAATCCCCGTTCCCTCAGCCTCTCCTCATCAGTCATGTGCTCCAGCCCCCTAATCATTTTTGTTGCCCTCCGCTGGACTCTTTCCAATTTTTCCACATCCTTCTTGTAGTGTGTAGCCCAAAACTGGACACAGTACTCCAGATGAGGCCTCACCAATGTCGAATAGAGGGGAACAATCACGTCCCTCGATCTGCTGGCAATGCCCCTACTTATACAGCCCAGAATGCCGTTAGCCTTCTTGGTAACAAGGGCACACTGTGAACTCATATCCAGCTTCTCGTCCACTATAACCCCTAGGCCCTTCTCTGCAGAACTGCTTCCTAGCCATTCGGTCCCTAGTCTTTAGCAGTGCATGGGATTCTTCCGTCCTAAGTGCAGGACTCTGCACTTGTCCTTGTTGAACCTCATCAGGTTTCTTTTGGCCCAATCCTCTAATTTGTCTAGGTCCCTCTGTATCCTGTCCCTACCCTCCAGCGTATCTACCACTCCTCCCAGTTTAGTGTCATCTGCAAACTTGCTGAGAGTGCAGTCCACGCCATCCTCCAGATCATTAATGAAGATATTGAACAAAACCAGCCCCAGGACCGACCCCATTTTCTGTTGGCATTCTCCTGGCAGCTGTTTCCCAATGGTTCCGTTATAGCCTTCCAGCCCTTTGAAGGGATTTCTTGGTGCCTTTCCTTTTCTCCTTCTAAAACTCACGTAACCGTTGTCCGTCTTGCCCTTTGACTCTGTAGGAACGCGTGTGTACAGTGTGCATTTCCCATTCACTTTCCCACCACTGATTACCACACAGAAAGCTGCTAGACAAAGACGTGTTCAATTACAAAAATATCCTGTTCTTACTCTCAGAGCCAGCTCTTTGCGGGGGCTCCATTGACATCAACGGCGCGGTGCTGATTACAGCAGAGAAAGGCTAACTCCTCATTGTGTAGACAAGTTCCCTGTGTGTGTCGGCTGAAATCATTACGTGTGCAGCAAATACAGCCACAGCTGTTCGTACTGCCGTACCTGTAAAAGGCAAACAGGTTGCTAAGTAACCTCCTGTCTGAAGACCCAAAGTATCCTTGAACAAAATAAGTACAGTCCTGGTCCAATTCCATTATGAAACCACCTCCAGGAAGCACTTAATCATTGCCAGCCCCTTCCGAACCGCCCCCGAGACAGGCGTCACTGGCCTTGTGATTCATTATAGGGAAACTGCCATTTAAAAAACCCAGCCGGCTCCATGTGTTCTTGGAAGGAAGCGCCCAGCGACGCTCAGTGCATCTGTCCTTGGATCAGGCAGATGCGACAGTGATGCCACAGAGCTTTGCCACCCCCGTACATACGACTGTGCTCCCCAGCAGTGTAAGTTCCTTCGACATCCCCGTGGCGCATAAGGCTCAAAGCATCCTGCTCCCCAAACGCTTCCATTTCTCCTTCCCAATTCCCAATCTCTTTCCCACTCTAGGCCTGTCTTCCCCCGACACTGTGCCTCCCTGTTCAACTGCCTTCCTGGGGGAGGGAACAGGAGGAGGATCAGGGTCTGGTGCGGCTGTGCAGGAGCCCGAGCTCTGTCACCTCTCTGCAGCTGGTTCAGCCCCAGGCCTGCCCAGCCAGGCTCCTCTGCTCTGCAATCCCAGCCTGGGGTGGGACAGGCCGGCCTGCAGCTCAGCTGGTCCAGCAAGTCTGGGCTGTTGCTCTCCCTACCCCTCCCTGCTGCCACCTGGCTGCGCCCATTGGCTCTGGCTCTCTGTGGGGCCACTGCTCCTGCGGTGGTTCTGGATGGCTCACGACTGCCAACCTCAAGAGACCAAAACGGGTGAGTCAGCCCCTCTAACTGGCACTCGCAGCCGCTCCCATGTGCCATGAACACTGACCCCTCCTCTCACCCGCAGAGCTGGGCTGCTGCCTGGGCTGTCGCTGCCTGCGGATAAGACTCGTTGAGCCAGCACCGTTTATCACTGACAAATCCAAGCGAGTGCTAGTGGAAACGCACCTTCCTGTGGCCGTGACAGGGAAGAGGAGGCCAGTGAGTCGCTCCAACAACTCTCCTCTGACCTTCCGGGGCAGGGAACGGAGCCGAGAGAAAGTTCACAGGAACGGCTGTCCAGGAAAGCGTCCTGCCCACTCCCTCAGGCTGCGTGGCCTCACCTGGTCTTTCTTCAGTCTTGTACCTGATGCTGCACACAGGGCCCCTCGCGCAGGGCAGGCATCTCAGAGCTGCGTGGAGTTGGGATAGCGCCAAACTTGTGTCGTTTTTATTTATTTCAGTGCATCTTCCGAGTCTCTTCTGCTCCCCAGCCACGTGCACCACCAGCTGCATTCATCCCTCCTCTCTCTGCCCCCACCTTCTCTGCCAGCCCTTCTCCTGCCCCTCCTTTTCCTCCCCTCAGCTCTGGCAGCCCAACCGAGCCTATGTATTTTTAAAACACCACTTACCCGGGGGAGGGCTGGTGCCAAGTTGTTTTCCTGCTTGTGTTGGCATTAGACAGCAATAAAGGCAGGAATGTATGGAGCGAAGAGAGCTGCTTTCCGGCTGGGGCAGGCTCTCTCTGGGGTGACCGGAGCCAGGCTGTCTCTCTCTTGCTGCTTGGCCCAGGGGGGGAATTAGGCAAGGCCTTGAGGGTTTGAAGACTCACACCATGGTAAAATTATGGGGGGAAGGTAGTGGGGCCTGAATAACCCCTTAAAGGAGTCAGGGGGTCCAGCCCCTCCCCCCGAGTGCCCTGTAATTTGAGCACTGGTCATACCTAGGTTTGTTAAACTAGCAACAATCCCCGAGGTGATTCCTCACCAGAGTCAGAAACAAGCAACTGAATCAGATGATGTGAACAAGTGAAGGCACTTTGTGAGTCAAATCCTTCACCTATTGGTTGTCGGTTCACACATTCCCCCTCACATGGCGCTGCACCACACTCACACACACACACACACTGTATCCATGTGGAATAGGTGACGCTGTGGTGCGGTACAGCTTTTCCTGGCAGGAGTTGAGGTCGATCTCATCACTCATGCATGCTGCAGCCAGGAGGACTCAGAGACCCAGAGGGTTGGAAGGGACCGCAAGGGCCATCTACTCTAACCCCCTGTCCAGATGCAGGATTTATGGTTTTAACCCATCCAAGGCTGGTGACTGTCCAGCCTCCTTTTGAAAACTTCCAGTGAAGGAGCTTCCACGACCTCCCGAGGCGTCTGCTCCATTGGCCAGCTGGTCCTACAGTTTAGAAAGATTTTCCTGAGATTTAATCTAAATCTGCTCTGCTGGAGTTTGCGCCCATGGCCTCTTGTCCTGCCCTCTGTGGCAAGACAGAACAACTTTTCTTCATCTTTTTTTGGCAGCCTTTCAAGTATCTGAAGACCGTTATCATGTCCCCATTATTCTCCTCTTTTCCAAACTAAAATACCCAGTTCCTTCAGCCTTTGCTCGTGTGGTTTGCATTCCATCCCTTTGATCACCTGTCACATGCCTCTGGATCCTTTCCAGTTTCTCTACATCCTTTCTATGCATTAGTGACCAAAATTGGACACAGTACTGCAGCTGAGGCCTACCCAGCGCCGATTAGAGCGGTACTATCACCTCCCGTGACTTGCATGCGATGCCTCTGTTAACGCAACTTAAAATTGCATTTGCTTTTTTTGCAACAGCAGCACATTGCTGACTCATGCTGAGGTTGTGATCCACCACAACTCCCAGATCCTTCTCGGCAGCGCTGCTGCCAAGCCAGTTATCCCCCATTGTGTATTTGTGCAGTTGATTTTTCTTCCCTAAGTGTAGCACCTTACATTTGTCTTTGTTGAATTCCATTGTGTTGTCTATAGCCCAGTTCTCCAATTTATCCAGATCCCTCTGAATTTTAGCTCTATCCTCCAAAGTGTTGGCAACCCCCACAGCTGTGTCTCATCTGCAAACCTGATCAGTGTGCTCTCTAGTCCTACATCCAGGTCATTAATAAAGATGTTAAACAACACCGGACCCAGAATAGATCCCTGTGGAACCCCACTTGAGACCTCTCTCCAATTGTTTAACCAATTATGTATCCACCTAATGGTAGTTCTGCTGAGCCCACATTTCTCCAGTATCAGAGGGGTAGCCGTGTTAGTCTGGATCTGTAAAAGCAGCAAAGACTAACCTTATAGACTAACAGACGTATTGGAGCATGAGCTTTCGGGGTGTCATGCATCCTAAGAAGTGGGTATTCACCCACGAACGCTCATGCTCCAATACGTCTGTTAGTCTATAAGGTGCCACAGGACTCTTTGCTGCTTTTACACATTTCTCCAGCTTACTCTTCAGAAAGTCATGTGAGACTGTGTCAAAAGCCTTGTTGAAGTCCAGATATATTTAGTCCACCACATTCCTCCATCTGCCAGATTAGTTACCCTATCAAAGAAGGAAATCAAGCTGGTTTGGCAGGAGTTGTTCTTGGTAAATCCATGCTGGCTGCTAATGATCACCCTTCATCCTCCAGGTATTCGTAACTTGAATGTTTGAGACATTGCTCTAGTAGCTTCCCAGGTACTGAGGTCAGGCTGACTGGTCTGTAGTTCCCTGGTTCCTCCTTTCTCCCCTTTTGAAAGATGGGCCCTTCGCCAGTCTTCTGTGACTTCTCCAGTCATCCATGAGTTTGAACATCCACAGGCCTGCGTGCCCAGGACTGGCAGTTTGGGCAGCTAAAGGGGCTTCTAGGTGCATGAAGCATTTTCTTTAAAGGGGTGAAAGTGGATCCAAAAGGTTCCTAATTACCCATGTGAGAGTCGGGAGAAGGGGGCAGAGCAGAGTGCCTGGCTAAGGGCATGCTGCTCGTTTGGGATTTTCTGACACAAGCCACATGGCCCTTCCCATTCCTAGCCAGGTGCTGCTGGATCACGAGGCACTGACTCAGCAGGCACAATTAGCACACTCACCTCCCAGCCTCTGCTTGGCTCAGGCAGACGCAGCCCCCACTGCACACCGGTTCTGACTCCACAGTCTGCAGGGTCCGTGCTGCACAAGGAGACAGGAACCCCTGCAGTGCACACAGCAGGAGCATGGCCTACGGACTCTGGGGGGGCTGGGCAGGGCAAGGGGTGGAGAGGGGCAGGCTTGGAGGGAGTAAGAGGGGCGCTGAAGAGGAAATCACTTCCCCAAGGGAAATGCAGCACAGGCCAGCACCAACAGTAGAGCTGGCCATCAGGCTCCTGCTTTTACACAGGAGGTGGGAGGCGAGGGCAGGGAGAACACAAGCTCCCAGCAGGCAGTGCTAGCCCTTGTCCAAGCCTATGCTGCTGGGGGAAGCCCACTCAGGAGAGGGGGTGGCAGACCAGTCTGGCAATAACAGACACACCTGGAGGCAGCTGATACTTGGTTCTGCTGGCATCCCATCTGCAAACAGAAAAATACACCGTCCAGCTCTGGAACCCAGCGAGAGCCCCAGGCAGGGAGCAGGCAGCATCACTTGCTTTGGCTGTGGAGGCGCTCTTAGAACCCAGGATGCTTCCTATTCCTTTTGCTCCTACGTAGGACTGGCTCCCTTGAGGAGTTCCAGCATAGCCCAGATCCTCCAGCCCGAAGCTGGATGACAGCTCGGGACGGAACGTGGGGCCAGTGGAGGACAGAAAACCCTGGGACAGGGGCAGCAGAGGGGCTTGAAATGGGGCTTCGTTGAGGAAAAGCCTCCTCCTGGCTGAGCTGTGGGCCATGGGTCTCCATAGGTGGTGTTTGCATTTGAGTCGGATCTCAAGGGGTGGACGTGTCTTGGGAACAGGAGGGAAGGGAGGAGATAGCTGCACGGTTCCCCACATTGATAACTGGACCACAGCTGAGCTGAAGGTGTGGAAGGAGCAGAAGGATGAACCTGCAGCATCAGCACCAGGCAGGGCCTGTTGTTTGTTCTGCTTGAGCGTGTTGAGCCCCCAGGTGACATTTACCCTTGTTCAGCGAGCAGAGTGTTCCTCCCAGCACAGCTTCAAGTGGACAGTCAGGATCTCTGCCTCCGCACTGGTAAATGGCCCATTGTCAGTCTCATTCTCCTGTAACCAGGCCTGTGCATGGTCGCCCCCTCGCTGGGGAGAGGCATCTCCTCCTATACCCCCACCCCCCATGTAAGAGAGGGACACATTCTGTGATTGGGACAGGCAAGAGAGGTCTGTGTGGCAGAGCAGTTCTGGACTGGCAGTGCAGGGAGGCAAGCAAGGAGAGTCTCCCTATTGGGAGTCTTGGGAGGATCAACAGGTGCAAGGATACACGAGACCACACTGTTGTCTTCTGCTGCGCTCTTGCAGGGGAAGAAGGTGCATTATTGGCATCTTGGGCACCTTCTCTCTCCCACTGGCTGGCTGGGTAGTAAGTGCATCAATTTGAGGGGGGCTTAAAAGAGAGGTTCAGGAGCACCACCCTTCTCTCTGCTGTGATGGGAAGGGGTGGGGAAGAGATTCCCACATGGAAGCCCCATTCACTTTGTGCAGACTCCTTACGTGTGGCTCCTTACGTGTAGCCAGCGCAGTCTGCGAAAACCAAGAGGAAAGGAGCAGACCCTCACCTGCTGAGCTGCTGTCCATGAGCTCTGTGCAGGAGACAGCTCCACACCCAGCTGGCAATGGTGGCAGGGGGCCGGGGAGAGTCAAGATGTGGAGGTTTATCCTAGGATAAGCTTTGGCCTGTGGTAACAATCTGTAGATGTTTCTAGGGCAGCGAGACCTGCATTCACAATGGCAGCTGGGGAGTCTGACTATCCAGGGCTGAGAGGTCTGCTTAGCAGCCAGCCTGCAGCCCAGCTCCACCGGGTCTGTGTTTTGAGTGCTAATGGACGTTGGATAAAGAGACTGTCTCCTACTGTTGAGAGGGTGAATGAAGCATCTGGTTCTGGCCACCCATGCAGATAGCACAGTGGGAAGGTGACCTTTGGCTCTGAGCCAGTCTGGCCATTCCTAGGTTACCCTCCAAGCACGACCCCCCCCCCCCCAGCAAGGATGCTCGGCGGATATATTCGTAGCATGGCCTCTGCACTTCTGGAAGAGAGTCTGCACCTGCCCCACCAAGCTGGATCCCTCGCTCAGCTCCTGTTACTGGGCTCAGGAAGTGCTCAGAGACTCTACTGCCTGATTTACTGTGGGTGCCCTTGCACACACGACAGCAATAATACAGGTGAAAAACATCCCTTCTTTGGAAAGCCGTCATTTCTTGTGAAACCCCCAGAGGGCACCTTGAAATGCATTTATCAACGCCGAGGCTGCCAGAATGATTCATTTCAGAGTTGAAACCTGCCCTTCTCCTTGGGCTTTACAGCTGCTACCCAGCAGGAGTTGAAAGGAAACCACTGAGCACTGTCAGCTCTTCACACCCTCTTGCTAGGCCAAGGTGGAACCAGCTGCTGCTGACTCAGTCCTGGGCAGCTCAGCTCTGTTCCCAGTAGTATTCTCCGCTGTAAAGTGAAATATTTCTTCCTGTTCCGCAATGGGCCCACGAGTGTTACAAGGGAGTTGCACATTTGCATGTGGTGCTTTCACCCAGTTCTAGGGTCTAGGTCCTATGTGACTCACACAGGAACTATTGTAACCAGGTCCCCTGGTCCCCGTTATGCTCCTAGTGCAGACAGGATCGAATGGGGCTAAATTGAGACTGAAAGCTGCTTGGGGCAGGAAGCAGACTTGGCTTGTTTCTGGAAAGTACCTAGAACACACAGGGGGTGGGGAGTGGTTCAACATAAACTAACCCTCCCAGTAACAACTGCACTCCTAAGGGTTCGTTCGGCAGATTGGTTCTGTTACCTGGGCAGCCCACAGAGCCAGGTGTGTGCCCCAAGCTGCTGAGCTCCAGCCAGGATGAAGGGTGGAGAGGCTGGGACCAGCTCTGTGCCAAGTCCCATTGAGTGTACATGGATGGGAACTGCTGCACCAGCAACCATGAGGTTGCTGAGTGCGGGGCAGGCATGTGTTGCAGAATTCCTCCCCTTAGGAGGTGGGTGTTGTCCAGGTCCCAGCCACAGGGCACATGTCCCACAAAGGGAGGCAGTGATGCTCAGCTGGTTTCTCTCCTCACATGGGCCTAGGCGTGTGAGGACCTGAAAGGACGGTGTTTCAGTGTCAGGTTAGAGAGGTTGCATGAGGATGAGGGTGGGGGTGGGGGGGAGGAGAGAGAGACTTCCTGGCCTGCTCAGCACATTTATGAGGGGAAGGATGGTCCAGGCTCCTCTGGGACTTGAGACCTGGACTCAACTCCTGCTTGGTCAGTGACTTGTTGTGTGACCTCAGCTTCCTCATCTGTAAAATGGGGACACAGCACTGCTCTACCCACAGAGGTCCTGGGGGTAAATATCTCCCAGATTGTGAGGTGCTCAGCTACTGTGGCAATGGGACCAGCTAACTGCCTCAGGTAATAGGTAGTGCTGGGACAGAGGGGAGGCTCCCTTAGGCCAGGGGGCTCCAGGGCTGGGAGATGCTGGTGAGTGGGGCTTGTTGAAATTCAGATTTTTTTCTGGTGCTCTGTAGCTTTCTGAGAACGAACTGAGAGGGGCTTGTTAAGGGCCCCTTTCCACCTCTGTCTTGGAACAGCCCTTCCTGCCCAGGAATCAAAGTGCGACTCAAGGCCTTGAGGTGACTGTGCGCTGGGGTAATTAAAGACTTTACATTTCCACTGAATCATCAGGGCTTCATGACACGGCTGTTCCTTAACAGGGGAGGGTGAGAGAAGAAGGAGGTGACTGCGCTAAAACCCGTGGTTTTTTGTTCAATCGCTTTAAAACATCTCTCCCCCTCCTCTGTTTTAAACGGGATTTTCTCCTGTTAATTTTTTGCCCTTTCCGTTAACAGAAGGGGCAGCGGGATCCACCTTTGTGTCGGAGCACTGAGGTCTCACCCAGCAGTGTTACCACACATCTGTAACATCAAAGGCCCACCAAGTCAATCAGAAATCAGCATTCCCAGCCGGACCCGCACTGTGGGAAGAGGAAGGGTGTGAGACAGACAAGTAGGACTTGACCCTGTACATGTCAATGGGAAGTATGGGAGACTTGCTGAATGAGGCTAGAGTCCTGAGGATACCATTCCCACGTGCTGCTAGACACTGCTGCAGGGTCACCCAGAAGACAGGAGAGACCTCAGGAGGCAAGCTGGCTATAACATAAGCAGCTACAGGTAGGCTATCTAGGAAAGGCTGACCCAAACAGGAGTCCTAGATAGCCAAGGGCTTCCTGGACTTCTGGCAGTACTGATCCAGTAGCCAGCTTCCCCGCTCAGTCTGCTTTTAAAACAATGTATTGCTGGCTCCAAAATGCTAAATAGACATAGGGCCCAAACCCAAATACAGATGTGCCTAGCCTAGGTGGGCATCTGACAGCTATGGGGTTTGTCTCTTTCTTACAGTTAAGCAACACTAGTAACACTTGTCATGCCCCAAAAGTCTAATTGAATTGAAAGGGCCAGTCCCTGGGCATGGGGCTCTTACTAGTTGTGAGTGCTAGAGATGGCCACAATTTTTCAACTTCCAAAATTCTGAAGGGGATGTAGGGGGGGCGGAAACAGTGAGGAGGCCCAGAACCAACCTTGGCAGTATTCGGAGAGTCTATAAAACAGTACATTCCCTTCTACTACATATAGCAGACCATGATCACGCCACCCTGCACAGTTGCCCTTTTCTGAACTTCTTCTAATGCCAGTATATCTTTTTTGAGATTAGGAGACCACATCTATACACAGTATTCAAGATGTGGGCATATCATTGATTTATATAAGGGCAATAAGATATTCTCCGTCATATTCTCTATCCCTTTTTTAATGATTCCTAACATCCCGTTTGCTTTTGTGACTGCCACTGCACACTGCGTGGATGTCTTCAGAGAACTATCCACAATAACTCCAAGATCTCTTTCCTGATTAGTTGTAGCTAAATTAGCCCCCATCATATTGTACATATAGTTGGAGTTATTTTTTCCAATGTGCATTACTTTACATTTATCCACATTAAATTTCATTTGCCATTTTGTTGCCCACTTAGTTTTATGAGATCTTTTTGAAGTTCTTCACCGTCTGCTTTGGTCTTAACTATCTTGAGCAGTTTAGTATCAGCTGCAAACTTTGCCACCTCACTGTTTACCCCTTTCTCCAGATCATTTATGAATAAGTTGAGTAGGATTGGTCCTAGGACTGAGCCGTGGGGAACACTACTAATTACCCCTCTCTATTCTGATAATTTACCATTTATTCCTATCCTTTGTTCCCTGTCTTTTAACCAGTTCTCAATCCATGAAAGGATCTTCCCTCTTATCCCATGACAACTTAATTTACGTAAGAGCCTTTGGTGAGAGACCTTGCCAAAGGCTTTGTGGAAATCTAAGTACACTACGTCTACTGGATCCCCATTGTCCACATGTTTGTTGACCCCTTCAAAGAACTCTAATAGATTAGTAAGACATGATTTTCCTTTACAAAAACCATGTTGACTTTTGCCCAACAAGTTATGTTCTTCTATGTATCTGACAATTTTATTCTTTTACTATTGTTTCAACTAATTTGCCCAGTAGTGACGTTAGACTTAACGGTCTGTAATTGCTGGGATCACCTCTAGAGCCCTTTTTAAATGCTATCTTCCAGTCCCTGGTTGTTTAGCAGTCTTCCTGCTTCTGATGTACTTAAAAATGTTTTTTTTTTTTTTTTTTTTTTTTTTGTTATTACCCCCAGCTGTTCTTCGGTGTCCTTTTTGGCATTTCTTATTACATTTTACACTTAATTTGGCAGTGTTTATGCTCCTTTCTATTTACTTCACTTAGATTTGACTTCCACTTTTTAAAAGATGCCTTTTTATCTCACTGCTTCTTTTAGGTGGTTGTTAAGCCATGGTGGCTCTTTTTTAGTTCTTTTACTGTGTTTCTTAATTTGGGGATACATTTCAGTTGGGTCTCTATTATGGGGTCTTTGAAAAGTGTCCATGCAGCTTGCAAGGATTTCACTCTAGTCACTGTTCCTTTTAATTTCTGTTAAACTCTTTTTTGCATAGTTCCCCTTTCTGAAATTAAATACCACAGTGTTGGGCTGTTGAGGTGTTCTTCCCAGCACAGGAATGTTAAATGTTATATTATGGTCACTATTTCCAAGAGGTCCTCGTATAGTTACCTCTTGGTCAAGATCCTGAGCTCCACTCAGGACTAAATCGAGAATTGCCTCTCCCCTTGCGGGTTCCCGTACCAGCTGCTCCAAGAAGCAGTCATGTAAAGTATTGAGAAATTTTGTCTCTGCATTTCGTCCTGAGGTGACATGTACCCAGTCAATATGGGGATAATTGAAATCCCCCACTATTACCGAGTTCTTTATCTTGATAGCCTCTCTAATCTCCCTTAGCATTTCATCATCACTATCACTATCTTGGTCAGGTGGTCGATAATAGATCCCTAATGTTATATTCTAGTAAGACCATAACAAAGAAAGTTCTGGCAAAATTCAAAGGGTGGGTGGAGAGAGAACAGGCCTCAGAAAAAGAAAACCTATAACTCTCTCACTTTCTTAACAGAACAACCATCAAGAGAGAGCGGGAGGAAGAGCAGAACGATCAGGGAGGGCAGCTAACAAATCTAGGAAATCGGGACCCTCATCCTCTCCCCTTGCCATTTTGCCTCTTTCTTTGATACTTTTGTGCCTGCATCATTTCAACTTGCAGCAGTGTGACTGAACCAGCACAAACTCCACGCATACAGTACGTTCATACTGCCTAACGTGGCTTGGATGCAAATGCTACAGGTCCTGAAGCAGATGCATATGGTATATTATGTACAAAAGAATGAGAAGAGTATTATTAAAAGTATCAGAAGAATGTTAAAGTTGAAAGGTCAAGGATGCAACATTAAGAAATGCTAGAAGGCAGGTTACTCATGCAACTTTCTGTGCATCCTATTGCCAATGGCAGTAGAAATGGAGACAAGGAATGGGTGCTACAGAACCCCTGTGAGAGATGATTTAAAGGCAGCTGTTGGGGATTAAGATGTGGGAGTTCATAGACTGCCTAGCAACCCTCATACCGTACCTATGAGATGGTTGGGTCTCTTGAAACCATTTGGCTGTTAGTATTTGCTGTTTAGAGTGGATTTTTTTAAATTGATCAGCATGGTCATTGGTTTGTAGATGGGGTTTTGAGGCTTTTTGACAGGATCTCTTCTACTTGCACAAGGCAGGGTACTACATCTATGTCACTTCCCATTCACCAAGGCAAGAGTTCAGCCTTTGCACCAGTGAGTGACCAGAACAAAGCCCCTTCCTAAAGCCAAAAAGCTAGAGTGCAGAGGGTGCAGGACCTACTCCTACAGCCAGAGAAGAGAAGTCCTTTAAAAAACGGAAAATCATAATAAAGATTCTCTTTCCTAAAATTTTGGCCTTTACAAAAATAGAGGCAGCTGGAGAGCAGAGCCATACGACAAAGCAAAGAGCAATTGGAGGTTCCTCTGGCACTTTAAACCAATAATTAAGATGCTTGAGAGGCAGGCAGGACCACAGCTTTTGGACCACTGCGTCCAATCCTCCCAGCTGAAGAGATGATGGGGCTGGGTAGCACACTTTGTATAGCAACAGCAGGCACACGAGCTATTCCTCCAACACTGTTCTCAATTGTGGTGCAATTTTTTTTTACCACACCCAGAAGACTTAAAAGATTCCCAACAGTTTATGCGCTCTCTTCTCAGCTGTGCTGGAGTGACGCTGGAGGGAGGGATAGCTCAGTGGCTTGAGCAGTGGCCTGCTAAACCCAGGGTTGTGAGTTCAATCCTTGCGGGGGCTATTTAGGGATCTGGGGTAAAAATCTTTCTCGGGGTTGGTCCTGCTTTGACCAGGGGGTTGGACTAGATGACCTCCTGAAGTCACTTCCAACCCTGATATTCTATGATGCATAGCACCACATAGCTCTCTTCTGGATGGTCAGCAGTCAATGTCCTTGTTTTTCCTACACAATACTCTGCCCATGTTTTGACAAAAGCCACACCCCGCAGAGTACAGTGTGCACCACAGAGGAAGCGGTGACTAAGGGTGGGCGCTTTCCCAAAGGGACACTAGGAAGTTCGCTTATATTTTCCTAGCTCAAGTTCTGTAGGCTAACTGACCCCAAGTCATGGTGGCTTTTATCTACCCTCATTCCAGGAGAACAACTCCTAACACTAAAGCAGGAGGGCCCAAAACACGCCAGGGGAAGCAGCAGTTGTGACCCTCAGCACAACAGTAGTAAGGATCAAATGTGTGAAAGCACGTCCCTGAGCTGTCCCCTGTAACTTCTAAGTGGAAGTGTCCAAATCAGCACCGGGGAGGTGGGGGCCCCCCCTTTCCTGCAGCCCCAGGGCCACCGCTAATACGAGCTGGGAGCCTCCCACACTGCTGCTGCCTCTGCCCAGTGCTCAGCAGCACCCCCACTGGGCCCCTGGATTGGAGGAGAGCAGCCCTCTGGCTGTTCCAGTGCCTGCTTCCCTGCCCAGCTGCAGTAGCCCAAGAGAAGAACTGGAGCTCAGTTGGCTCCATCTAAATCTAGGGAACCCCCTAACACAGGATAGCCCCCTCCCTCCCAGCCACGGGGGGAGCTGAGAAGGAAAGGTTACTCACCCTGTGCAGTAACTGGAACTCTTTGAGGTGTGTCCCCAGGGGTGCTCCACTTCAGGTGCGCATGTGCCCTTGATGGGTAAATATTTTTTTTAGCAGTGTCCATTCAGCCTCTGCATGCACCCTACATACCCTTTTGCCTTGCACCGAGGTTGCACAGGCAAACCACCCTCAGTTCCTTCTCTACCATTACTGCTGAACAGTATCCCCAGGAGGAGGGAGCGTCAGAACAGAGTCTGGTACAGCCGACAGAACTGCACTTCCCAGTGCCGCGTCAGATCTAGAGGCATGGGGGGGGGGGGAGCATCATATTGGGAGGAAACCCTGCAGATTTCAGGCACTGGAACGTCCTTAAAGGCATATATGTAAACTGATCTAGTACAGAGTGGGCCAGAACCCTAGCAGAAGGTTGAATATTGTCAATCTTATAGCAAGCGATAAGACAGCCCGTCCGCAAAGGAGATAAATAGTCCAGATTTCCAGAATGGGTTGGTCCTACTGAGATAGAAAGCCAAAGCTCTTCTAACATCTAATGCAAGGAAGAAAGATTCCTGACCCAAATTATGTGGTTGAGAGTTGGGGGGAAATGTTAAGTGTATAGTCTGGTACAAATGAAACTCAGACGATACATTAGTAAGGAATTTGGGATGTGGTTGTAGGAAAACTTTATCCCTGAAAAAAATACCAGTAAAGAAAGGATCCACCCAGAGAAATGTATTGGGTGGGATCTTTGGGCAGTGTGCAATCTACTAAACCTCCTCTTGCTCAGAGGGGTATAGAATCCTAGTGACCGCAGCGTGGCTCAAGTCTTTTAGAGTATGGAGGGACTCATCCGTGTTCTCTACCAATAACTTGAGCCCGTCAAATTGAAGATCCTCCACCATACTCTGGCCCTCTCTTGGGAAGCTGGACTGCTGAAGCCATGATTGGTGCCACAGAGATGGAACAGGCCGCAGCCTCTGCAGCATCTACGAACGCTTGGAGGGATGTCTGCGCTAATAATTGTCCTTCCACAATGAGAGTTTGGAACGCTCTCTTTGTTCCAGAGGAAGATGATAATTATATCAACTATGCAAAGTTCAGTGCATTTATTTGTATTTGGACATAAGTGCCTGGTAATTAGTGATCCAAAATTGTAGGGCTGCCGATGAATAGGACTTCTGTCCAAAATGATCAAGATGCTTCTGGTCCTTGTCATATGGGGTTACCTTGGCTTGATGCGGCTTCTTCCAATTATTTACTAACCTCCACCAGCAGGGAATTAGGAGAGGGATGGGAATTCAGAGTCCCTGGTGGAAACATAGTATAGCTTATCAGACCTCTTGCAAGTTGGTGGTGTTGGGTGCTGAGGTCTGCAAAACAATCCAGTCAGGTTCCATGATCACCTTGTTAATCAGAAGGGTAACTCTAGATGAGGTAACTGATTGGAGAATATCCAATAAATTATGTTGTGGCTCCTTGAGTAGTATCTGAAGGGAGTCTGCCACGTGCTTGATGAGGTCTTGGAAACACTTAAAGTCATCAGCCATAGAGGGTAGAGGGAGCATCACTGCTTCATCAGGTGATGATGAGATAGCAGTAGATAGCCTCCTCATCTACCCTAACCTGTTCCTCAAATGTCTCCCCCTGCTTGGGAATGGTCTGAGGTGGCAGAGTTTGAGTCTCATCCCAGTGGGCTGGGTTTGGAGCCTGAAAAAACTGCTGATGGTAAGCAGCCCCGTGGCCCCAGTTTGACCACTGGAGGAGTCCATAGAGGAGCAATGGTGGCACCCAGGGTTGTGATGTCTTGCTCTGGACTCTTCCTTGTCTCCATTGTCCACATAGAAAGGGTTCCTATATGAGTAGGTGAGGGAAACGCTATACTAAGATTGACAAGGCTGAATGGACTGAATGAAAGTCCCCTTCATTCAGCTCTTCCTCAGAGCAATGGAGGAGTTCCAACTAAAAAAAGTGGTGAATCAAGTGTCAGTGATAAATGGGAGTCCAGCAACTGAACTAGTCTTGGTACCGTGGAAACCTTGGTGCCCAGGATCAGCAGAGACTGCAGTTCCTCTTCTATGGCTAGGTCCTTAATGAATCAAAATCCCTGCAATACCGAATGGGGTGACAGCACTGATGCAATTGTCTCTGGAAGCTGACAATACTGAGGGTTCAGAATGCTCTGATGAAGGTGCTGGAGTAAGATGTTTACATTATTTCGGCACCAGTAGGCCTGTCAGAGATAAGATGCATCTTTCATCAGTGTCTGTATGAGTGTTTCTCCTCGTCATTCCTGTTGTGCCTGGTCGATATCAAGGCTCGCTCGGAGCAGTGTTTACTCTTTAACCTTCTTGGTTTTCTGGCCCTGACCACAATGGAGGAACCTGCAGCCTCCACAGTACTGGATCTAGAAGTCAATTATTCCCAGACTGCTGACTTAGTAGGAGACAAGGCCTCTTTGGAGCAGACTCCTTACAAGGTGAGTCAGACCCCCTTTTCCTGGGGCCGTCAGAGGTCTCTGAGACCTTCCCCTTCTTGGGAGAGTGACCTCAGCTTCTTGGGCTGAGGTCAAAGGGGCGCTAGATCTGTCCAGAGACCGATGTAGAGGGGAATCCTGACCTCGCTCTGCCACAGGGCAAAGAGAGCACTCCACCATCAGATACCTCCGTTTGATCTCTTGGTTCTTCCTAGCCATAGATTTGTGTGATTTTCCAAGGCAGCGGATGCACTTGGAGTGGCCATTGCCTCCTGGCAAGCGAGGCAATGTTTGAAGCCCAGGGAGCTGAGCATATCCTCCCGAAGAGGCAACTCTCCGGGATGGGAGAAGAGAGGAAAAGAAAGAGGCATGCCTCTAAAACTAAAAACTAAACTACTACTAAGATAAAAAGGAAATTATTCTAATAAGAGGAGGCATGCTGGTAGCGGACATGCTACAGTTGTCTTAGGCCAAGGTGGTTGCGAAGGAACTGACTCTGGTTTGCCTGCGCAGCCCTCTATAGCCTTGGTGCTGTGTAGAGTGCATGCACAGGCAAAACAGCACCACTAACGAAAAACACTAATCAAAAGACATCTAGAGCGCATGTGCACCTGAAGTCGAGCAGCCACAGGGACACTATTTGAGGAACCATAGCTATGGCCCCTAATTCTCTGCCCCAGCTCAGGATAGAGCAGCTTGTAGGGACCATTCACCACCACTCCCAATGCCCCCTGAAGCAGGAGCTGAAGAAAGAGAAGCAAATAGGCTAATTGGGTCAGCTGTGGAGATACTAGGGAATCCCCAACAGGGAAATTCCATGTGATTTCTGCTTCCCTTGTGCTGACTGAGCAGAACTAGACTGAGAACCTGCCCCAGGATATTGTAGCCCCTTGAAATTTTTCCATCGTATGTTTGGCCCTCGTGCAGGAAAGGGTGTACTACACTGGAACCAGGTGCCCTTGGAGAAGTATTCAAGGATTGTTTGTTTCAACATACAAAATTAAAAGTAGCAAATAAGCAGCATGTGTAGTACATCAATAGATTCACAGAGTGATCAATTCGGGGCTCCTGCCTAATGAAGGCCAGAGAATTTCACCCACTACACTTGCCACGTTAGTGTAAATATTATGGGGGAGAAGCAACTTCCATGGCATTTCTTTCTTTTCTTTCTTTTCTTCAAGATCATCTCTCCTAATGACACAAGCTTCATTTGAAGTTTGGACTGCAGTTTCCCCTGTGCCATATTTGCTTTAAAAAGGTTAGAAACACCACAAGTGAGTCAACAACTGTATCTACCTGATTATGATGCGTAGGCCATCAGTTCGACTATGATGTTTTCATGCTCTCTCTTTTTGTGGATTCTGGAGTGACTCTGAAGTCCAAAGTGTGACGCACATGCTCATGAGAAGATCAGGCAGACAAAGTCATTGGTAAGAGTCTTGATAACTATAGCAGTAGTATGACGCTTTTCTTTCCCTTGCAGCTAACAATCGATTATTTCTGTCCTCTTCAAAGGTTTGGAAAGCTCTGAGTGCTGGGTGTTGTCAGGCTGATCTATTTAACGCAGCCTTCTCGAGAACTGGTTTTATTGCACCAAAGCGTGTGCTGTTCTTGATGCTGTCCTTCTAGCGTTTTCTGGGGCAGCCTTGATTCCGATGTCCTTGTGCCAATTCTCCATACAACATTTTTCTGGGGAGTCAATGTTCAGGCATCCTAATGATGTGTCTAACCCAGCAAAATTGGGCTTTTATCAGCATGGCCTTGATGCTTATGGCATTTGACCTTTGGAGAACCTCCAGGTTGGTAATTTTGTCCTGCCAGCAGATTCCCATAATGGCACGCACAGTGCGGTTATGGAATGCCTCTAGCTGTTTGATATGCCATTTGTATGGTGTCCAGGTCACACAGCCATAGAGGAGAGATGTGAGCATAAAAGCATGATAACCCTCTCAAAAAAACAAAGCTTTATGTTGTGGGATTTCAGGACTTTGCTATGTAGCTTTCCTAATGACTGAGAAGCTTTCTGTATCCTGTTCGTGATTTTTTTTCCAAGAGATTCATCATTGGAGATGTTACTGCCGAGATAGGTAAAATTGCCAACTGGCTTTAGTTGGATTCCACTACTGGATATGCTAGGGGACATAGCATGGAACGATGAAGATAACTGGTGCAACACCTACCTACCTAGATAGATCTATTCTCCTAATCACCATAATATCTGTGAGCTCCTCGTGCATTTAAAAAACAGAAAGTGCATCTCTCCCCTTATTTCCAGACTGTAGAAGAAATAAGTAGTTTCCTGCCTGTCGCCCCCCCCCCCCCTTTTTTTTTTTTTTTTTTTTTTTATTAAAGAAAAAGATGGGAGTTGTAAGTGGAAGAGCTGAGTTCTGAGTAGGGTAAGGCCTGTGGTCCCTCTGTCCAGGTCACAGTCTAGGTCCAGAGAGTCATAGTCTAAGTCCAGCTCCAGCGAAAATTCTGGCTCCAGCACTCATAAGCCTCCTCTGCACTGGTCACAGGTTTCGTTGTTACAGTGGAATACAGCCGTCAGAGTGCTAGGGCCAACTGCACTGAAGGCTTTGACGATCAGAGCAGATAGTGATCTGGACTCTATTCAATAGGGAAACCCTGCAAAGCATCAGGGTGATGTGGTTCACAACAAATCTTCATTTGCCAAGAAAGGCTGCTGCCTTTTGTACAAAATGGAGCTTTTTTCCACTGCTTAGGACTTCATTCCTTGACAGAAGCTGTAACTGAGCCTGGAGATTACACCAGGTGGCTCTCTCTAGTTACTTCACAACAGATTCAGAAAACACTCAAAATGTGCCATACTATGATGCCAAAACTGTCTTACATGCCCTGCTCTAGCCCACAGTTGCATATACACAGGGTCCTGTTCCATCCTCATCAGGGGTGAAAGTAACTTAAAGGACTTACCGGTACTCCGGAGTCCTGAGCAGGGGGCGTGGCCTCAACCAAAAGAGTCGTGGCCTTTAAATTCCACAGGCCCTTTAAATCAAGATTTAAAGGCCCCGGGGCTCTGACTGGAAGCACCAGGGCCTTTAAATCACCCCCGGAGCTCCCAGCTGCAGAGGCGGCTGGGAGCCCCGGGGCTCCCACTGCTACCACAGCGGAGCTCAGGGTCCTTTAAATCACCATGGGAGCCCTGCCACTGCTACCCCAGGGCTCTGGCAGTGGGGCTCCCCACAGGGGCTGGAGCCCCTGGCCCTTTAAATCACCAGCCGAGCGTACTGGCTCTTGCCGACACGCCGTACCGGGCCATACCAGCTTACTTTCACCTCTGATCCTCACTCTTACCAAAAAATCTTTGCAAAAAAATGACCAAGACACAAAGCTGGAAGGTACGGCGAATTTGGAGCCAACTCCCTGCAACTAGGCAAGGATTAGAAGTAGCTTAGGTTTAGAGAGTAACTCCACAGCCTAGCCACTAAAAGCCTTTCTCCACTTTAACTGCAGCTGTGTTCCAGACCCAGAGTTAGTTGGGACACAGCTTTGTAAAGCTGTAGGGAAAAATCTCTAAATAATAAGCAGCCTACCAGAGAAATCTACAGCAGGGAGATAGTATGAGCATTGCTCTGGGTACCCGCTACCAAAAAAAGTTAGCACATTGCTGCTTAGGACTTAGAGATACCATTTTCAGAATAAAAAGCTTTGGATACATGTGCTATTCTACCACAAGGATGAAGTTAGTACAAGTAAACCTGCTAGGGAATTTCTTCCCGAAGTGGCTTGGTTTTACTAGTTAGAAGATATATGGCCAATCAAGCACTTTTCTGTTGCTTGGCTTGGCCTCCTCTTTAAAAGAGGATTACAACTCCCAATACTGTGGAGCACCATGCTGAGGGATGTGCAGCATGACACTTCTCTGGTACTATATCAATTTTTGCAGAATCGGAGCTTTCATTAAGCCAAAAATTCTGCTTCTAGCCCTAATACTTAGGTTAAAGATTTTCCATTGCAACCACCAAATTGCCTGTTAGAGACCTTTCCACCCACAGAAGTTTCCAAAATTTTCCACCATTTCTCATAGCAGTTCAGCTCTGCTGATATTAGCGCCCAGGGGAAATGCAGGCAGGCTACCTGGCTAGCGGAAGCTAACCTTGCTCAGAGCAGGTCTAGTTGATATGTATAAAAACGATGGGAGGCCTATCTACATTTGAGCACCTGATATTGCTAAAGTGAGGAAAGCTGAACTAGTGCTGGCACCAGATTTTTAGGGTCGACCTAAACAGAGAAAATACTGTTGAGAAGTGGGAACTATTCACAGCACTGGAGTAATAATTAAAATTTATATTATAGCATCTGCAGTATTGGTATAGCCATGCTGGTCCCAGAACATGAGAAAGATAAGATAGGTGAGGGAGCAATATAAAAGTAGTGTTTTAATAAAGTGCTCCCACAAAATTACTCTCCTGCCACTTTACCAATGACAAACCACTCATATAGGAGGATATTTGTTGTCAGAGAGAGAGAGAGAGAGGGGCTAGGGATCTAGCTATTTGTTCTCCTATTTAAAATCTAAGCCAATGAGGCAACATGATGTAGTAAACATGCTTCTATTAAGCTCACCTACTACCACTTTGAGCCTGACAAACAGAGTCCACAGATTACTACACTACATTCAACTTGTATAAAGACTTTTTGGGTGTGGGAGCCAGCTGCTAGCAGTAGCCTTGTAGATTTTTAGGACAGATGGGTTCCAAAAGAGAAAACTGGTCATTACATTTAAGCAAAACAATTTTTTCCCCTTCCTCTGCCAGAGGAAGGGAAGATGGTCCAAGCATCTTTTTAATGTAGTGCCGAATGTAGTTAGAGAAGCACCTGTAGCACAACCGGGTGACAAGGCAAGGCAGCACACCACTGCAGCTAAGTAATAGAAAGAGGTAGTAGCTATGTTATCAAAGCCACATTATTCAAGAGCTCATCCCCTTCTAAAACAGGAATATGCTTAGAGGTATGTATTAGATGTTGCTACAGCTACTGGGGAGAGGGGCAGGGGGAAAGAGGCCCTCTGCACAAGGTTTGTAAGCTAGTTTTGCAATTTAGATAATTCATCCTACCCAGCAACTAAGTCAAGACAGTCCATTGAAAACCCACAAGTTTCTCCATGAATCCAGAGAGGTTAGGCACTCAGCCAATTCTGACTGCAGGCCTTTCTTACTAGCTAAGTTGCTGGGGTTGGGTAGAAGACTGGCATATCCCTTTTTGAGAGGGAGGAGGTACACGATGAGACCAGCCAGCCAACTAGCTGCATACACAGCTCCTCCATGAGGATGTACACAGGTGAAAAAGGAAACGCTTATGAGCCAGAGCAACAGCTTTAGAGAGTAAAACGGCTACTTCAGGAAGAACAATGGAAATTGATGGGTCTCCTCCATTTCAGGCTTTGTTTCAGTACGTCACTTTAGTGCAGTGGTCCGCAAACTGTGGGGCGCAGTCCCCAGCGGGGCGCAGAGGAACATTTTGTGAGTGTCCGGCAGGGCAGAAGCCAACACCCACAGGGCAGGGAGGGAGTGCCACCCAGCCCTGCTCCGACCCCAGCCACAGCTGCACTCTGCCCTCAGCCCAGCCCCACCTCCTCCCCCGTCCCCAGTTCTGCCCCCCCAGCTCTGCCTCCAGCCCAAGCTTCTCTGATGAGGACGCCTTGGCTGTGCAGACAGCTTCCATTACTGGGAAGGGGAGCACAACAGGAAAAGTTTGGGCACTGCTGCTTTAGTGCCTGCCTTTAACCAAGCAAGCTCTGTGATCTAAATCCAACAGCGAAACTGGCATGTTGTGCAGGAGCACGGTCAGCTCCGGAGTCCGAGGAACAGCATGGGAAATACAAATCCCTGTTTGTCCCTGCCATAGGCTGTCAGAAACCTGCAGCCCCCAACCTTTGTTGGATGTCAAGGCCAGTATTTCAACAGCATTGACAAACTTACCTTGAAGCACAGCCTTCCTACGCAATCAGAGAAGTTGAATTCTGCAAAAGCAGTGCTGAGTGGCAACACCAACAGCAAAGCTTAAAAGTTGGAAGCCACCGGGGTTTTAAGTGTTGTTACGTAGGTTGTTGTACAATTCTATTCAACTTCTTCAAACAAAAGTAATCTTCAACAAAGCTCTTTGGAACGTGTTTTAATCATTAATACAAAATAATGCTTCCACTGCAAGACTTCATTGATCTCCACAGTTGAGAGAAACTGCTAACAAAACCAAAACATATGTTTGGCGAGGGGAACATCACAATATTTGGTTTCCTGAGATCTATGCACAAACAGAAAGCAACATGGAGTTTCTGTAATAGCATCGCATCTCACGCCAGAAAAAGTGATCTAAAGATGTCATCTTTTCATTTACAAAAGATTTTGGAACATGTGAAATATTAAATGGTAAAATCTCAACAGCCCTAAATTTAAGAGAACAGTATGCATCTCTTTACAGACCCTGATGTTATGGCAGTAATTTTCTGATGTGGAAGGATTACTTTGTGAGCATTACAGTAAGCTTGATAGAAATGAGACCATTAACAAGGGAGGACAGCATGGGAGGGATAATATTTGGAACTAGGTGTAAAGAATGGAATGAAAGCTACTCACAACTGCAGAGCAGGGCTCAAAGGGGGGAAATTGGCTGTGTTTGCAAGTCCTTAAAGAATCATAATGAGAGTCAGGGGGAAAAATTACCCTTAGGCGGGCTTGTGAAGATATTTTATGTTTAATACATCTGAAAAGAATGCATATACAAAGAACTTAGACATGAAAAAGCATTGGTTCAACATTAATGAGTCTACAAGAATTAGGAATTTGGGAAGACTGAAAGAATTCCCCATGTATTAAAAAAATTTGAATCTGCAAGCCAAAATATAGTTTTGGGAAAATCCCTATTAACACTGGAGTCTAAAGATCTCATACATGATCCTTATTAGACGGAACCCATCTTACAGGCTTTAGGGTTACTTACACGCACAATGTAGATAAAGGGGATCCCCTTAACTGGTCCCTATGGTGCCACACCAAACACTAGACATCCCTCCCCTGCAGTTCTTTCCTACTGAAGCAGGTCTATTTTTCCACCCCTCCTAAAAGGATGCTGAACTGTTCTGTAGGATACGCACCCACCAGCACCACTTCCCCAACTCACCTTAATACATCCCAGGCTCTTTAGAAGTGTCTTAGCAACACCACGCTGGTAATTTGTAAGCCTGCCCGTACCAAGCAGTTCAGTGATTGAGAGGAGTATGTGGTTTGGGGTTTTATTTATTTTTTCTTGTTAAAAACCAACTATAAGTTGAGTGTGCTTAAAAATGTGCAGTTATTTCTTCACATTTGATGAAAGCCTGTAATGTCATTTGAGGAAAAAAAAATGACCCATTCCTCACCTCCACTGCCAATAAACTAATTTTCTTAAATACAAGTTGATGGTGCATCCACAGAGAAAGGAAGAATTCACCTCCCGTTTTAATGGTTTCATAACTTAAAAGGACAGGGTAGGAATTTCTGACCTGCTCAGAGGAAAGTGAGGGGGAGAGATAACAAGGCAACTTTTAGAGAAGGAGCACCAGCTGGGGACATCTTAATTTCAGTCCTCAAAACTGAGTCAGAAACATGCTCATACCCAGGCTGCCTGCTGATTACAGAATATAGCCCCAGAAGGTCAATGAAACAGAGTCTTGCCAGCTTGGGACAAGATTTCAGTAACACAGCCCAGAATTAGTCTGTTACAGAGAAAGTCATCACAAGCATGCCTGGATCTTAAACAAAAATTAGAAACAGTAAACAAAATAAAAAACTAGTACTGATCAGTATTTTCTGATAATACATAATTACTCAAAATTAACTAGTCTTTAACTGAATTGGGAAGGGCACTGGGAATGAACACTAACATTCTCAACTCACACAGGGAGAGTGTGGGGGAGATGGGAGTGCAGGGCATTTGTCATTATTGCAAAAACAAATTTAAAATTTGTATCTTTAGTTTGATTTAAACATTGCTTTTAGTATGACATCAAACATCAGCTTTGCAGAGGGGCTGTGGAGGGACGCTCATAGCAGCACACACCTGCGACTCTTCTTCGGCTCCGGAGGCTCCAGGGCAGCCAATATCGCCTCGTCAAATACATTCTTTAGGCCTTTCTGAAAAGGGGCAAAGAGAGAAAGGGGCGGTCTCATTTTCTGGGTTGTTATAAAAAACAAATAAAACCAAGGCAGAATTAAACCCCAATAATGGTGAATAAAGTATTGAGATCTACAATTTCCAGAAAGTCATTTTGCTTAACTTGGCTTTGTCCAAATTGTGTTGCTGTACTGAGCAGTTCTTTAGAAGAGTATCTGATATTCAGAATAGTACAGTAGTCCTTTGAAACCATTTTCTGCAAACCAGTGTATTTCATAAGAAGCAAAACAAATACAGAAGTAATTGCCTCAATCAATGGCGGTTTTATGATTAGTTTGCGGGTAACGAATTTCACATGCTAATGACAAAGCAGAAAGTACTGCATTCAGATGAAACAGCTGGCTCTGGAATACAGAATAGTAATGATTCCAGAACATGTTGCAATGACACCTGTGTTATACAGGAGGCAAGCATGCAAAGATGGATCGCAGTCTGGTATATTTCAATCAAGCTTCTGTTCCCCACACCAAATGTTTAGCAGCAGCCAGATAGAATTCAGAAGCTGTGCATGGTATCCATACCAGAATTCAAATGGGAGAATTACAAAATGGGTACTATAACATTGTATAAATGTTAAATTGAAGCCAGTGAATGCAAACAGAAATAAAGCTTCATCAGTCATTTATACAAACAACTGCAATTTTTAATTCCAAAATTTAAGGTAACTACAATTGAAGTTTTTCCCCTAAGACAAAAATCAGAAGCGAGAAATTAAAAGGCAAACTTTACATGTTACATTAACAAGCTTTAAGAATCAGTTTTTAAAATGTAGCGGTCTACTGGAGTTAGTGAAAGCAAGAATTTAACAGCTTTGTAAAGCAGTAGCAGATACATGGATATTTCCTTCCCCCGAGGACTGACAAATACTCCACTACAGCACAGACAACCAAAGCAATAGCAACAGAAAGTCTCACTGCACAAAGGAGAACCAGAAAATCCTTCACATTACACCATTACTTGCAGGTCACTTTCATGTATGTTTATCATGCAAATACAGTTAACAAGAGACTCAAGTAGAAAATGAAGTGTGCATTTTTTCCAGTTGGAGCTCAGGAAGATAAAACATATCTTTATTCCTTCTTGATTAGGGTTTTTTTTTGTTCTGTTTTTAAAATGACACACCCAGGCCCTTTCCCCAATAACCTAAATTGTAAAGCTATCCACATCTGGCAACCCAAGCAGCAGAGAGTTAAAGGAGTCCAGTTCATGTTCCACAGTCACAAATGTTTTACTAAGGAACTGTATATGTTGTTTTCAGTCCAAAAGCTAATACAGAGGTTGCTCTAAGATGTTAAGCAGAGACACGGAAGCTTTCAATCAGGATGGTTTTATTCATTTTTAATCAAGTTTCTACAGTAGTGGGACAGAAGAAGCAGCAGCAAGAGGGGAAGGAGAAAACAGTTTAGAATATACAGCACTTCCTTTTGGGCTGAGTTTCCGGAGGCTCGAGGGCAGCTAGGATAGCCTCATCAAACACATTCTTCAGACCTCTCTACAAGACAGAGGGGAGGAGAAAAAACAGCAGCCAGGTTAGAGGATTAGAGAAAAACAAGCAGATAAAGAGCATTCAGGATAAGTTGGGCTGAATTCACAGAAGCAGCAAGCAGATTTACTTTGTTGTAACAAAGTAGATCCTGGAGAAAATAATTCACCATTTAGATGATCAGGAGATCAAACTAACAAGACAGACGTGTACACCCATAAGGACAAACATAGCAGAGGTTAGCGAGAACACTGGAATCTTAACAGAATCTTCACTGCCACCTATCTGAACTATTAGACTGAACATTTCCAATGAGTTTTACATACAAACAAATGTGATACAAAAGTAGCTTGTCCCATGTGGCTGTGATGGAAGGTCAGGTACATACATATCTTTCCTATCCACATTAGATACGTTAGCATTTTAGGTATGTGGCGTTTCAAACTTGTGCTGATGTTCCCCACTTATTGCAGGTGCAGTTAGTTTTAAGTGGTACCTTCAAATTACTGGATTGCTATGTGAATTCAGCCCCTGAATAACTGAAGATTTATAGCACAGACTGCTGGGCATGTTCACGCTGGGATGGAAGCAGGACTTGTGCCTGGTAAACCACTCTTCTAATGTAAGGGCTCAGTCATTTAACACAAGGCAATGCCTCATCAGTGCTATTATTTTGACATTTAGAGAGCCAACTATAGAAATGGTATATTCCAGTTAGTCAGCTATACTGTTACTAAAGCAAGTATTATAACCACTCAAGTTACAGGGAGACAGAAAAATAGTGTTAGAATTGGAATGCTTCTTTGACACTATGGAATCCAACATCAAGCAAGCAGTCAAAAGCTTTAAAAAGTCTGCAAGGGTTACACCCGAGCACAAAGCATGCATTAGAGCTCAGCGGTTCTCAAACTTCATTGCACCGCAAGCCCAATCCCCACTGCCATGAGAGGAGGGGGGGCTCCTTGGGCTTCAGCCCTGGGTCCCAGCAAGTCTAATGCTGGCCCTGGCGATCCCATTAAAATGGGCTCCTGACCCACAGTTTGAGAACCACTGCATTAGCTCTACAGAAACAGGAATTCTACAATATATTCTCTCTGCCATACAATTCTAAGAAGTTACATGTGGGCACCAGAAGAGAACCCTTGCTTAGTTTATACTAATTGGACTTGCCTAACTTTACTGTCATGAGTGTGACCTGCAGAAATTCAGAGAAAGAGGTTCACAAAGTAAGAAACAAAGGAAAACAAAAGGTAAAACTCATTCCTCAGAGACTACCATCTGTGCATAGGGAGGAAATTCAATCACCCAAGATGAAAAGCGTTTCTCCCCCACTGATTTGATTGGGAAAAGCATTCAGGTTTGAATACTGGTTTTAGGAAACGCTTTAGTATATGTTTTTAGACGTGTGTATATGGGAATATATCTAGTTGTGCTTTAGAGCTTGCAGAGGACAAAAACTGGGGAAGCAGTAAATAATGAAGGGGACTGGTCACTGATTCAGAGTGATATGAATCACTTCATAAAAGGGGCACAAGCAAAATGCAGGTGTATGCATCTAGAAAAAAAGAATATAGGCCATAGTCTCCTATCCTGTGAGTATCTTGGGCAGCAGTAACTCTGAAAAAAATGTGGGTGTTGTGGTGGATAATCAGCCCAACATAAACTCCCAGTCTGACTGTGTCCAAAAGAGCTAATGCAACCCTGGGATGCATGAACAGGGGTATCTTGAGTAGGAGTAGAGAGGTTATTTTATTTTATTTGTCATTGCTGGTAGAATGTTTTGTCCAGTTCTGGTGCCCACAGTCTAAGAAAGACATTGATAAAGAGGGTGCAGAGAAGAGCCACAAAAATGATTAAAGGATTAGAAAAATATGCCTTACTATGATAGACTCAAGGAGCTCAATCTAGTTAGCTTAGCAAAGAGAAGGTTAAGGGGTGACTTGATTGTCTGTAAGTACCTACCTGGGGAACAAATATGTAATAATGGGCTCTTCAATCTAGCAGAGAAAGACCTTAGAATCCATTAAAGGAGACAGTCGCCTTTTGGGGAAAAAAATCACCTCTAGCTGAAAATTTTTAAGCCTATTATTGTTACAGGTAACACCTAAGATTGTTACAACTGAAATATAACTGGAAAAAGAATGTTTCTCCTCTATATTTCATAAATATGTCAAACATTGTGTGTAAAATCATTTTCATTTCTTCTAGAAAGGAAGTGTGTTTCTCCTTTTGTTTCTGTGGATCTTTCAAAAGCACCAGAGGAGAGAGAAAAAAAATTGAAAGGAAAATGACTAACGTCACCAGGGCAGATACAGAACTATTTTGAAAATAGATTTCAAATCAAGGGGTCTTTGACATGGAGAAAAAAGGTAGTCCATTAAGAGTCGTGCTTGAAATCCGTATTCAAAACATGACTCAGGCTGAATATGGATGTGTCAAAATGGTCAGTTAATGCTGAAGTCTCACTTAGCAGGGAGAGAGGAAGGAGACCAGTTTTAAAAAAAAAATCCCCATCCCCCCCAAACCTCTCCATGGTCTAGGGTAAATTGAGCCTTTCAGTGCTCAATAAATCTAGGACAATTTAAAGATTAGGCTGCAAAAGTGATATACTGAGGAGACAACAGACCAAAAGCAGGTTAAGTAGCCTCTTCATAGACACTAACACCTACTTTTTAAAGACACGCTTTAAAAAAAATTATAGGTTTTTCAGCAACATAGAACTGTAGTATCCGAGCAGCTCACAACCCTCTCATGACGTAGGGAAGTATTACACACTTTTTACAGATAGATTGAGGCACTGATTTACCAAAGGGAGTCTATTAGCAGAGCTAGGAACAGTGTTAACCACAAGATTACCCTTCCTCTCAAATCTGGAGAAACATCCATGAATTGACCCTGTATCTCCTATATGACAAACTCTGCTACAGAATTTCCAATGCTGTACTCATCCAGCCAACACAAGGTATATACCAGATAGGTGCATGTTTATATCTTCATAAGGTCCCAGAACTTATCTGCCTATGATTAACTATTATTTTGATGGAAATACTGGAGCTTGAAACTTGTTTTTCCCCTCAAAAGAGTAAATCCCATCCATCAAGCATTGTCTGTCTGCCACATGGAAGCAACTCCACCAGGTTTCCCAATCATTTGTCTGTCACTAGCCATGACACACTGCCCGCAGTGGAGAAGCACTTTACATATAGAATCCATTGCAAAGGGAAACCAACAAGGATGATACAATTCTAGTCCATTTCCCTGATGCCAGATTTGATGAGTTTCCTTTGAAGGAAGGAATGAGAGACTAATCCTACTCAGGGAAAGTCAGGTTCCTTCTGCATTTAGCTTACATACAATAGATCAGCATGTGGAAGCTAACTAGGAACTTTAGTTTCCCTCTGCAGGCTTCAGGTGTGTAAATTTTTGGCTGTGGCTGATTTAGTTAAAGAAAAAACAGAACAAAAAAAAGATACAGTAAGTAGCAAATTAAAAAGAACAGGGAAGAGAGATGGGGCTGGGCAAATTGAAAGGAACGGGGAATTAAAAAGATGGAGAAGAGAAGAAAAAATTGGTGAATCTACAATTTATTCCATTAAGAATTCTTGGGCAAATTTAGAGATGCACAACAAAAGTGTATTTGGGTCACACAAAAGACCATAAGCAAACAGTTTGTTTACTCCAGCTAACCACCAACAGTAATTTTGGTGAACAAGGTATTAGTACACAGGGGAGTAGTTACATTTAAGAGATATTTATCCATCCCCTTTTCTCAAAGCCCTGGGAAAAAATACTAACTACTCTATTTAATATTACAGGAGTAGATAGTAGAAGAGCAGCAATCCATGGACACAAGAGGTGAGGCATGAAAGGCATCTTTATCCATTGATGGGAATGTCACAACACAATACCACCATCTCGCTCTTACATAGCGCTTCTCATCCGTGGATCTCAAAGTGCTTTACAAGAGGTCAATCGCATTATCCTTATTTTAACGGGGGGGGGGAGGGGAGACTTGCTCACGGTCACCCAGCAGGCCACTGACGGAGCCAGGAATAGAAACTCAGATCTTCCAGGCCAGTGCTCTATGGATCTAGACTGTTCTCAATCATACCAGATGACAGAACAAGGAGTAATGGTCTCAAGTTGCAGTGGGGGAGGTTTAGGTTGGCTATTAGGAAAAACTTTTTCACTAGGATGGTGGTGAAGCGCTGGAATGGGTTACCTAGGGAGGTGGCGGAATCTCCTTCCTTAGAGGGTTTTAAGGTCAGGCTTGACAAAGCCCTGGCTGAGATGATTTAGTTGGGGATTGGTCCTGCTTTGAGCAGGGGGTTGGACTAGATGACCTCCTGAGATCCCTTCCAACCCTGAGATTCTATGATTAGCCAACACTGGTTCATACTGGTCACGAATTTTAAACCTCATATTGGATAGCAGTAAGATTACCAATGGATCCACTGTGCATGCATTTGGGTCTCCCAAGTAAAGACTTGTTTGCTGTCATCTTCAGAGAGCTTCAAGATGTGCATTAGTAGAATTTTGGAAGAGGATGGAGCCCCTGAGGAAAAAAGCTTCCAGATTGTCTGAGACAGAATTAGCTTCTTACAAATTGAACTACCATTTCTAGAATATATGGAAAGCAGGAAAGAGCCCCAGGAAATATGGAAATTTCTCCTCCTGAGAAGTTTTGAGTATGTAGTTTCTATTTCAATACCTGGAAGTAACAAAATTGATGGATGTTGAATTTCTGATACTGACTGACTGAGTTCTTACTCCAACAACTGTCAGTGCTGCATGTAATTTAAAACAAAATGATTTTATCTTGCATTTGCTCGAAGCCTGCAAAATGTAAGTAAAAGAATTGAAGTCCATGCCATGGATTACCGGGGGGAGTTGCCTCTAATTTCACTGCCATGGGTAACAAAAAGTCCCCGGACACACTGTTCATCAAGAATGCACAAGAACCTGGTTAACAGCATGTGGACAGTTGTAAACAGGATGGAATGATTCAAATCACAGATTTAAATCAATTTAAAATCAGCAAGCAGAAAACCTTGCTTTAAATCTTCCTGGGAAACAGTGACTCTGGGGATTGTGGTGAATAATCAGCTGAACATGGAACTGCCAATATGACATTGTGGCCAAGAGCTAACGTGATCCTCGGATGCATAAATTGGGGAACCTTGAGTAGGAGCACAGAGATTATTTTACCTCTGTATTTGGCACTGAAGCAACCACTGCTGGAATACAGTGCCCAGTTTTGGTGCCTACAATTCAAGGAGGATGTTGGTAAATTAGAGAGAGTTCAGACAAGTGCCACGAAAATGATTAAAGGATTAGAAAACATGCCTGACAGTGATTGAGCTCTGAGTCTATCTACTTAGCTAAACAAAGAGAAGGTGAAGGGGTGCCTTGCTTACAGGACACAAATGTTTAATAACGGGCTCTTCAATCTAGCAGAAAAAGGTATAACATGATCCAAAGGCTGGAAGTTGAAGCTAGACAATTAAGGCTTAATTTTTTCCAATGAGGGTAATTAAAAACATTGGAACAATTTACAAAGAGTCAAGGTGGATTCTCCAGCACTGAATTTTTAAATAAAGGGATTGGTTGTTTTCCTCAAAGATCTGCTCTAGGAATTATTTTAGGGGTGTTTATGACTTGCGTTATACAGGAGGTCGGATTAGATGATCATAATGTTCCCTTCTCGCCTTGGAATCTACGAATAACAAATTGGGGTTAAGGCAAGATTTACAGAATACAGGAAACTGAGGTAAGGCTTCATACTCCAGATACTGGGCCAAGACAATGCATGACATTTTGTATCTCATATCTTTCTACAGTTCCCCATGCATGTAAGGCAGGGACATAAGAAGCCAACTCTCAGTTTTCAGCTATCTGTGGATTCAAGTCAGATTAATAATATTTTAACATAATTATGTGATTAAGAGCAAGCATGCCAGGAGTTTAAATTACTAGGGTATATGTAATTATCTAAAGAAGCCAATTACTCTCTAGGACCTCCACAGGATTTTCAATTTTGTTGGCCTTAAATCACCACTGGCTTTAAAGTTAAACAAGTTGGAGTTTATTTTTTTTATAAATAGCTGCCACTGTTTATCTCCATTTCTGTGGATGGGATAATGTCTTAGAGTTGCCATTTCATGGTTAGTTGGCATCACATTAGGCTTCTGGTGGGAGGCAGACATAAGAAACGCAGCTCACCATAGGCTGCACAAAAAGGGAAAGACTTTCAAGACTACTGTTAGGTCATTAGACTTAGGGGGGTTGGGGGAAAGGAGTGTGTTAATTTAACCTTCTTTAAAGGGAATAAAACTGACCTTGGCAAAGTCTCTGTTTTCCCCAGTGATAAACTTCACCCTGTGTCTTAACACACAGACCGTCCAGATCACAGCTTCCTATTTAAATGTACTCTTTAAATAATTAACACTACACTGCAGTTCCTCCAACACAGAACAAACCCAGGCATGAGATCCCTCTCTAGTTAGACTGTGCTTACTCGCCATGCTCGGATTTTCTTCATGACACTTCTAATCCCTCATTCCTCAGAAACTTCCTTTCTGCTCAGCCATTTTGCATCCATACCAGCAGAAAGAGCACTCTCACCTTTTAACTGCCCTATTTAGCTGTACTCCACAGCTGTGAAGGAGGAAAAAAAATGAGTAGTGAACATAACCATGAAAGATGTGTAGTGGACGATTCTCACCTGTGTAAGTGCAGAACACTCTACATATTTGACAGCCTTCAGGTCCCGGGCCAGTTTTTCAGCAGTCTCTGGAGTTATGGGCTTCTGCTTGTTCTTGGCAAGCTTCTCAATTGTTGAGGGGTCATCTCTGAGATCAATTTGGGTCCCAACAAGCAGGAAAGGGGTTTTTGGACAATGGTGAGTAATTTCAGGTACCCACTAAAGGGGACAAAGAACGTATTGTTACTATTCAAGCTCCTGAGACAATTTCAAATGACATTGCCTAAAACATTGCTACAGCTCCAGCTTTGGGAAGAAAGATGTCTGACAAACCTTTTCTTTCACATTTTCAAATGAAGAGGGAGAGACCACTGAAAAACAAACCAGAAACACATCTGTCTGTGGATAGCTGAGGGGTCGTAATCTGTCATAATCTTCCTGTCCTAGAAAAAAAAGAAAAACAGCAGCATTAGAAGGGGAACCTTCAGAAGTCTGTCCTAGAGAAAGATTCTTTTTTAGTCAGATTACAAATGTTTCTAGGATGTATTGGTGAAGAGTTGCATATCCAATATGTATTCCAATAAAAAGACATTTTGCTTAACCTTACCCATTAGAGAATACCACCGCCCACTCCCACATAACAGAGCAGAAATCTAGTTATGTCAAATATGTTACATGGCACCAAAATCAACAATTTATAGACAGCATAATCTTCACACCCAGTTCAACACAGCGCATCACCACCACACTCAAAAGGAAATAACATTAAAACTACCTTAACTCTGCCCTTGGAGTGATGCAAGCACAACATTTACAAAAAAGAATCAGAGAATCCCCATATACAACTAAGTTTCAAATCATAAGTATTTCAAACTCCAGAATACTTTACTCTTGATTGTACAGTTCTGCAAATTCTAGCTACAGCAGAGTCCACACACAAGAAGTGCTTAAAATTTGATAGCAGCATGCTGGAAGCCATCTTTGTTCATTAAAAAGCCTTGTGTCACCAACGCACATTGCTCCCGTGTAAAAAGCCTAAGTAAAAAATGAAGTTACAGAAATGATACAAAAATGAAGTCAGAGTGGTGAGAAAATGTTTTAATATCAGATGCAGATTACAGAATAAAGGCCTTATCAATTAAAGATAAAAGCGAAGCAGAGATGGAGACTATTTGATAATAGTGTTGTTACAGAAACTACAGATTTAAGGGGGAGTAGTTTGGATTATGAAGGATCCAAATCCTATGACAGCACTACCTTAAATGCCTTAAGAGGACTCAAGGAGGGCCCTGGATGATGTGATCTAAAGGGATGCCACAAGGCTATGAGATGGTTCCTCCCTCTCTGCAGGGCACAGTTAGATTTTGCCCAACTCAATAGTTTGGTACTTAATCCTAAGTGATCAACATCTCTGCTTTTTCTTTTTAGAAAGACAAGGTGGGTGAGGGAAGATCTTTTATTGGACCAACTTCTGCTGGTGAGAGAGACAAGTTTCCAAGCTACACAGAGCTCTTCCTCAGGACTGGGAAAGGTGCTCAGAGTTTCACAGCTAAATACAAGGTTGAACAGACAGAATATGTTCTAACTACCTATGCTAAACTAAGGGAACATTTAAGGTGAGGTAGCCTGTTAACACCCCTTTAGTCACAGGACAAAAAGGGGGGTTTAATGGGTTACAGATTGCTGTAATAAGCTATAAATCCAGTGTCTTTATTAAAATCATTACTTTTAGTGTCTAGCAAAATTACAAATTTAAGCTCCTAGGCTCGTCTTTTGAAAGTGTTGTGCAGATTTAAAGAAGTGTTTTAAGAAACAGTTAAGTGTTGAAAGGTACTGGATTCACAGATTTAGAAAGCAAAGTCACCTGTTTATCTCTAGACTGCTGCTCGTCTGTGCTTTAACTATTAATGCATCCTCAGCAAATCAGTTCTAATATGGAACTGCCTCTCGTGGCAAAAAAAGTGGTCTCCAAGGCCCATTCAATATTGAATTACTGAGATTTAACAAGGACATCAGTTATACTGGGTTTTGCAACATGGACAAATAACTGCTGTTTGATGTTAACTATTTTCTGTACAACTGACCTAGCTTAGAGTTGAGCTGGTAAACAGCTCCAGTCTCTCTCATTAACAACTCCTCATGACATGCAGTCAAAGACTTGCTATAAATATTTTACAATTTGTAGAGCATTAATGGCATCAACAAACCTTTCCCATAAACTGATCTAAATAAGAGCAGTCCTCATTTTCCTTCAGTGTTTCTAGCAATACAGTAACTTAACTGAAAAGGTCATTAATGTCCCTACTATTTTAATCTGAATCATTGTGTATTTTTGGAACTACTTCTCATTGCTCCCATCTACACTGTTTGTGCTACATAGTTAAGGATTAATCAACAAATCTACTACATACTGTGCTGAAATTGTAGGTTCACAAACAACAGAACTGGGAAGAGTTAGTTTGGCTTTGCTATGTGTGTGTTTTGTTCCTATTTGCTCATTGTCTTTTAGATAGACTAATCTCTTTGGGACAAGCATGGTCTTGGATAGCATCAAGTATCTTCACGCTCATTCACCTCATAATGACATAAAAATGCCCCTACTGGGTCAGACCAATGACTCATCTCGCTCAGTATCCTGTCTTTCAACAGTGTCCAATGCCAGGCGCTTCAGAGGGAATGAACAAAACAGGCCATTGAGTGATCCATCCCCTGTTATCCACTCCCAGCTTCTGACAATCAGAGGCTTGGGACACCCAGAGGATGGGGTTGCATCCCTGATGATCTTGGCTAATAGCCATTGATGGACCTATTCTTTTTTGAACCCAGTTATACTTTTGGCCTCCACAACATTGGGTAACAAAATGGAAGATGAAATTCAATCACCCAGTTTAGTGAGATCTCTTTGTAACTCTTCACTGTCTGATTTGGACTTCACTGTCTTGAGTAATTTTGTAACATCTGCAAATTTTGACACCTCAGTATTGACCCTTTTTTCCAGATCAAGAATTCTTTAGGCATTGGAATTACAGGGGCTAACAAAACCCAGAGTTTTAAACAGTTTGAAAGTTGAGCAAGAAGGATGGAATTTTTAGTCACTCCCGTATACAATATCACCGATTGTCCAGTCACCCTAGAGCATTTCAGTGGAGACCATACATAGAAACTGAGGTAAAAAAACCACACGTTTTAAAATATAAAGCTTTCTAGCCTTTATGCTCCAGCAAAAAACAGGCAGACACCCATTTCTTTCTTTGAAGGTCACGTTTAATGAATAATTCAAACATTGGGCATGTATCCTGCCGATTTTACTTCTTTATGACAGATAAAGGCAGCACGACAGGTTGATGCCTAAACACAAGCAAATTTTTGACCTTACAAATTCGGGTTCTATCTAGGCCAGAAGACAGGCTACTGGAAAAACTAGTAAAATTACTGTACCACATGGACTCAAGAATGAAAGTTATGCAACGAATAGGAAGGAATTTTAGTCAGGATTTTAAAGAAGTTTTAACGACTCTTATTTAACTTCAATGGCTAACATTTTGAAAAGAACCCTCAATTCAAGATTCAACACTCCCAGCTGTCTAATAAAGGTTTTTGTTCAAATATCTTTCACTCATCTCAGGGTTTACCTAGACCAAGATGAGTTTTGTTTTTTAAATGTGACAGCTAACATTTTAGAACTCTAATGCAGATAGGACTTTGAAAATATATTAATTAAAAACACCTTTTTTATCCTAGTTTATGCAAACCTCCCAGAGCTCCTCCAGAAAAACCAGAGAAGAATGAATTGACATCTCGGGGGTGTTTTAAGATTTAAAAAGGTAGAAAAGAGAATAAAAGCCTATCAGACTCTTTATTCATCATAAGATAAAGAAGGCACAAGCTCAAATTAAAAAAAATACTTACCAAGTCACCTTTAAAAAATTGGAAAGTTGTTATTAACCGCGATAAGTCTGCCACGATGGCTGGCAAGATAGATTGTTGCATACTAGTACAGTTTTCTCTACAAGGAACTCATTGTGCGTAACTAGTACCTAGAATGTACCTAAATGTTACAGAGTTAGTGTAAATACAGAAAAGTTAACATTCTCACCTGCAGTATCAAACAAGCCTAGGGTATATGGCTCCCCACCAATCATCACTGTTACAGCATAGTTATCAAACACCTGGATTGGGAAAAAAACAGTATGTCAATAATCTAACCTTTCATTTAAAAAAAGTTAAGCCCGTATACATCAAAGAAATCCTTCCAAATATGAACTGAGTATAAATTAATAAAGAGAAAAGTCTACTGGAGCATGCAGACCTGAAACAGTATCTCAATGGAGTAAGAACTCTGAAACACAATGTAAAATATCAATATTAACCATTTCACTTGTGATCATTTTAGCACAATTAAGTTCATGTGTTCCCCCATTACTGCTGGATGTAGTAATAGATATTAGGGCAGGAGTACAACTGGGCAGCTAGTTGCTGACAAAGGAAGTGGGACATTCAAAGCACTCCACTTCCAAACGGAGTCACTGCTGCCCAAAATGGGAAGGAAATATACACCTTTCTTAATACGAGACGCTCCAGTGTCCACCCACCCTGCCCCTACACACACACACCCCCATCCTTCCCTACCTTTCTGGACACCAAAATAATTAATTACCTTATTCAGCTGCCAAAAATATCCACCATCTCTCCCAAGTCTACAATGTAATTGCACATTTTCAACTATGAGCTTCTATGACAGTGAAATTTTAAAATTTGGGGAAAGCATCAATTAAGCTATGTCTATTAAGGGTTCAAGCCACATGACAAGGGACTTGATCATTTCTGGCCTCTGGAAAACTATTGCCCTGTGAACCTTCGTTCTCATGTTTATCTAATTTCATCCTTGTTGATCCTCCAATACTGACTAGCATTGCTGCAACCATAGCCAGTCTCCTCAGCTGCAGAAAATGTATAGTTTGAACTTTCTTTTCTTGACCACCAGCCTTATGTCAAGAGATTCCTAGCGATTTTCCCATCCCCTCAAGATAGTGTCTATCATAGGAGACATCCTGCTAAAGGTCTGAACTGCATATGAATCCCCCACTTCCTTTGTCAGCAACTATCTGCCCAGCCCAATTGCACTCCTGCTGTGATATCTGTTACTACATCCTTTCAAAACTTTGGGAAATCTACCATTGAAAGAAAGGAAGGAATGTTTCTTGGGCTACTGTGTGAACAGAAGACGCTGCTATAACCACCACATTTTCTATAAAGGTCCAGGAAATTGTAAGCAGCACCCTCATTACGACAAAGGGGAAGTGGCCCCAGTTTTGGCTTTCTTCTATAATCTGATGAAATCTGAAGTGTTGGCAGGCAAATAATTCCTTCTTTGGGGTCAAGTACTACTCCCAAGTGAATTATGGTATGTGTAGGCATTGGGTGGTCAACAATTAAGCAGTGTGCCACTCAGAGTGAACTCCATAATGGTCTGTATCCTCTAGTAGTTGAAATACCTTATAAGTAGATGAACCAGAAGTGGACAGATAAGTATTCCCTGTACTCAGAGGTTGCTGATCACCACTGTGACTATTATGCATGCTGTCATAAGGCCCAGTGGGTAACACTTGCTACTGGATGTCTCAGTAGACGATAAATCTGTGACCACTTCAAGAATAAACTTTGGGTATGGTTTAACACTTTGTCCTTTCACACAAGAATTATAGGGTAGGTCAGTTATCAGGGCTTGAAGTTCATCAAACCTTCTCATAGAAGTGATGGCTATTAAGAATGCTGCCTTGGAGGACAGGCAGGAAAGAGCATTTTCCTAGTGGTTCCATCAGTTTTGTTAGCACTGTTTAAAAGTTCCAAAAAGAGGGACTGGTTCTTTTGCAGTAGTAAAGTGTGTGAGGCTTTTCAGGCATCAAAGTGATGAGATGAAAGAACGCTAACTCCATGCTAGAGCACGATAACCTGATATGGCAGCCAGATTGATTGAAGGATGACAGGAGTACTGCAGCTGAATTAGTGACCTGCCCGTGTTGAAAATTTCTTTCATGTCTTACTGTAATTTTATTTTGGGTGGAATTCCTAGATTGTAGCAAGACTGCTTGAAATTGAAGAGAGTAAGCTAGCTCTGTGGAAGCCTGCTTCCTAGGATACATGCTATCAAGTCTGGAAACTCCAAAATGGGATGGAGAATTTGATCATACCTCTGGAGTATAGGAGATCCTAAAAGAGAGGAAGTTGATAAGAAGTAAGCTCTTTGGGGCCCGGATTGTCTTTTTGTTTGTACAGTGCTTAGCAATAGAGTCCTTGCCTCTAGGCCAGAAATGGGGAATCTTTGTCGTCTGTCTTGAGGCATTCCAGTGCATTTACGTGGCCATGGACTTCTTGGGGGGAGGGATAGCCCAGTGGTTTGAGCATTGGTATGCTAAACCCAGGGTTGTGAGTTCAATCCTTGAAGGGGCCAGTTAGGGATCTGGGGCGACATTCTGTCTGGGGATTGGTCCTGCTTTGAGCAGGGAGTTGGACTAAATGATCTTCTGAGGTCCCTTCCAACCCTGGTATTCTATGATTCTTGTTCATGTAAATGGCTCCTAGCCCAGTTTGGAAGCATCTGTGGAGATAATTGCTAAGGAAGCTAGTGGGTTGAAGAAAGCTTTCATTACATTGTCCCTGGGCTCCTGCCATCTGAGCTGTTGTAATATGTGAAGAATTGGTGAACAGTCTCTCTAAGGTGTCCATTTTCAGGGTGTGATTTAGGGACACCCAGTGTGGTAGAGGCCTCACGTGTAGGTATTTATAGTCATATGTGAACAGAGACACCAATGTGAGGAAAAACACTGTTCCCGGACATGGTTTCTTTAAGACAGACATGGCTTTTCAGATCTTTCTTCTGGCAGAAAGGCTTCTGACAGAGTTGGGGCCAGAACTGCTCCTCCTTGTAAGATATCCTCCAATATAAAACAAGCACACTTTTTATTTGCAGACCAAGAGTCTGCAACAGAGGATGTCAACCTAGAAATAAGTATGCAAGTGCCTGGCTGAATCATGCTTGAATGAGCCAAAGGGTCAGGTAGGGTAAGATATGTAATTACCATAGCTAAGCACTTTGAACACCTTTGGTGCCATGGATAGCTCAAAGGCCTGCCCTCTGTACCAATAGTACCTTTTCCCCCAACAATTACAGATATTTCCAATGCAACTGTCAGATGGCTACGTAGAGCGGGGGTGGGCAAGCTACAAGCCACGTCCAGGCTGTCAGACCTTTTGATCTGGCCCTCGAGCTCCACTGCCCTCTCCAGCGCTCCCACTCCACCCGCCCAGCACTCCAGCTGGGGAGTGGGGTCGGGAGCTTGCCCCATTCCAGCTGCCCGGTGCTCCTGTGTGTGAGAATACGCATGTTACTCTGGCTACACAACCCAAACATGCCTCATGCACCATCAGAGAGCCTGGAACATGCAAGTCCAGGTGTCTGCTACTTGTTGACTTAAGTGACTTTCCTAGCACCCAAAGGCGATTTGATTGTGGGCTGCTGAGACCTACGTGGGAGGAGATTCTGAGAGCAGGGGTCTGGTGAATCTCAATGAGTTCCAATGACTGGAAGCTGATGCCCAACAAATCCAGGGTAACATACAATTTGTGTTCAGACAGAAGCACAATTGTGTGGTAAAAATCAACAAGCAGCCCAGTAATGTAATTTTCTAACAGCGTATTGTTCAACAAAATTATTTTAATAGTGTTGATTTTGAAACACACTTGTGTTGTCCCTGTCTGAACATGAATTGTTAATTTTGTGAACATTCATGGCCCGCCATACAACCTCCATACCCAGATGTGGCCTTTAGGCTAAAAAGTTTGCCCACCCCGATGTAGAGGCTAGCATTTTGTTTAGATGAAGACCTGCACAGCCAGCTTAGGACAGGGTAGGGATGACTCTTCAAGCTCAGCATCCTGAACTTGAGGGACCTGATGAATCTGCTTCATCTTGGATTCAGAGAGGCCTTCTACCTTCTTTGGTATCAGCAAGCACCCGAGGTAGAATCATACCCCACTACTCCCTCTCCCACAGATACTTCTTGAGGAACTCTCTCTATAGCTCCTTTGTTGCAAAGGTATTCTCAGAGGCGGTGAATATCTTGGACTTCTTTGCAGTATTCCCCTTCCTTCTATTGCTGAGCGTGCTCTAGGAAGAGGGGAGTGATGGAAGCTGAGGAGGTGGAATAGAGTGAAAGAGAAAGGGGATCCACCACACTGGTATAGTGACAATGCATCAGTTTCAGATGAAAGCCTTGTCTATACTGGGGTTTTCACTATTGTAGCTACATGAATGGCTCGTGCGGTGCAGAAGTGCAAACCATTACTTGCACCAGTGTAGCTAACAGGGGTAAGCTGAAAGTCTGCGTTCACAGCATACACCAGTGCCTAAAAAACCAAGTGTATGCAAAAAGTGGCAATCCCCGTTCTCAGTCACTCTACTCCAAGAGTAGTCAATAGACAGACCACTGGCCAAATCTGGACTGCCAGACGCCTTTGAATGGACACCAAAATCTTTTTTTAACTTATTATAATTGTTGTTTTTCCTCTGGAGTCTGAACCTTCACTAGACCTTCATCAAGAAATTTGGACCTTGACAAAAAAATTGACTATCCCAGCTCGTCAGCTTGCTTTACACTTCCTTCTCCTTGAGCACAACCAGCAAAAGAGGATCTCCACTTTTTTCTTGCTAGAATAATATGACTGACTAAATGAGTCATGTCTAGCCAGTTACTCTCTACTCTTATTGGTATGCTTTTTGGGGGGGGGGGGGGGGAAGAGACTTACTGTCCATCATAACTACAATCATCCCAGATTCTACCTCCGAGGTAAAAAATACCAGTGGGGGTAAGAAAGCATATTTCAGCAATCCCACACAGAACCCTTAGCTGCTTTTAAAGTTTCCTTGCCAGGAATCACAACTGATCATTTAACACTGTTGCAGGCACCACAGCAGAAAATAGCCTTGCAGGCACTCAGTCAAGTTTCTTTTTCAGCTATAAATGCCTTTGAGACATTAAGGCTGGCTGACGACAAATGGATGACTCGTTTTCATTTTAGAAACAATACTGGCTGTTGTATTTCTATATTTTTTTGCCTGTGTTCTTTTATTACTATGAGCATTGGCAAGAAAAATGAAAGTCACTGTCCATTAACAGGAGTCTGAAATAAGCCTCTGTGCATTCACACTATAGGGAGATGGGCCTGTAGAGTTGCAGGCCAATGGAATATTCCAGCAGCAGTGCTTGTTGGGGCTCCTCCAAGCAGACCCTACCCACTTTCAGACTCTGAACATGCTGCATGCAAGGCTAGAAAAGGGGATGTAACATAACAACCAAGGATCCTCTCCCCCTGAGAATAACAGAACTCCAAGGAAGAAGGGAAGATGGGCAGTATGAACATGCAGAAGCCTATCTTGACCACCACCAGCGACTGCTAAGTAACTTTTATTTCTTTAAGGTCACTTACCTTACAATAACTGCTGGGAATTTAGCAAGCAGTGCTACCCTTCCCCAGAAAGGTGGGCTTAGGAGTTCTAGATAAACAAAGACTGAACACTGCTCTCAAATGTGCATAATATCTTGAGGCTTAGTGGAAGGCATAAGGCTTATTAAAAGTATGTATTGAGCTCTATGTAGAAGCCCTATGGATTTCCTACTATGGGAATACATTGTAGTCAAGCCCCTGAAGTTGTCTTAGCCCTA
>NC_048316.1:19701054-19734573 GCF_013100865.1 Trachemys scripta elegans
CTCCAACAGCTTCAGGTCCACATTGGATGCTAGAGGCCAGCCTGGACAGCCCCCAAGTCCAAGATTAAGAAGGTAGGAGTCTTCCTATAGTCCCAGATACGGGAGTGGATCAGAGTAATTTTCTTTTGTGGAAGAGACTGCCCTATTGTTAAGGAGCTCCAGAAAAAATGGTTATTTATCTTACAGTAACTGTTGTTCAAGACGTGTTGTGCACATATACATTCCACTGTAGGTGTGTGCACACTCAGTGCACTCAAGCTGGAGATTTTTGCCAGCAGTACCACCTGGCAGAGCATGTGCTCCTTCTCTTAGGCAATGGCATAGAAGAGGCGCCGTCGCCGTCTCCTTCTCCATTCCTTCCTCAGTTAGGACTAGCGGGGAAGGTGGGAGGGTCATGGAGTGTATATGTTCTTCGAGATGTGTTGTGCACAAGTTACTGTAAGATAAGTAACTTTTTTCTGAGTGATTGTGCACATATACATTCCACTGTAGGTGACTCAACAACAGTTCCCTTTCAGGTGGAATGACTTGAGATCTAAACACCAATTTGCCAAAGCCGGCGCCATGAGAGGCTTGCATGATGGCATAATGTGTAGAAAAGCTATGACCATGTTGGTGCCTTCCATCTTTCAACAAAGGTTACAAAGTGTCTTGGAGAAGATCTGAAGCAGTGGTTCTCAAACTTTTGTACTGGTGACCCTTTTCACACAGCAAGCCTCTGAATGCGACGCCCCTTATAAAAAAAACACTTTTTAATATAATTAAACACCATTATAAATGCTGGGGGCAAAGCAGGGTTTGGGGTGGAGGCAGACAGCTTGTGACGCCCCATGTAATAACCTCAAGACCCCTTAAGGGATCACGACCCCCAGTTTGAGAACCTCTTATCTAAAGAATCTAGTACACTCCAAATAAAATGCCAGAGCTCTATGAACATCCAATGGAGAGTTTCCTCGGCCTGAGAGGAATAGGATTTTGTGAAAAAAACTGAAAGGTTAATGGTTTGATTTAGATGGAAGGCTGACCTCCCTCAGGCATAAACTTAGGATGTGTATTAAGGAACACCTTGTCCTTAATAAAGACTGTAAAAGGAAAGTCAGCAAGAAGAGCTTTAAGTTCTGAAACCCTCCTCATGGAAGTGATTGCCACTAAAAATGTGATCTTCATAAACAACACAGACAGTGAAGTTGTCATCATAGGCTCAAAGGGGGACCCACGAATCTAGAGAACTACATTTAAATCTCAGACACAGGAGGGTAAGTATTTAACTAGGCCTTTTGAAAATCTCAACACAAGAGGATCAGAGAAGATGGAAAATCCATCTATTGGCAGATATGCTGAAATAGAACCCAGGTGAACTCTCAAAGAACTATCTGAGAGGCCTGAGGATTTCAAATGTAGGAGATACTGCAGTTATGCACGAACTGGACTGTGACGTGGCAATATTTTGTGGGACTGTGCCCAAAGGGGAAAATCTCTTCCACTTTGATTTGTGTGGGGTTCTAGCGGACCTTTCTACTACTCACCAAGATGGTCTGGACCTATCGGGATCACAGTTTCTCTTGCATATTCAACTAGAGATTATCCATGCAGTAAGGTAAGTGCAGAGATTCACCCTAGTTCTAAGCAGAAGATCTGCCACTAGTGGTGAAGTTCTCAGTGAACAGATGGAGAGGCAACGTAGATCCGTGAACCAACAATGTCTTGGCCATGCTCGTGAAATGATGATCAACAATGCTTTGTCCTGTTTCAGCTTCCTGAGAATTCTGGGAATGAGAGGAACTGGAGGGAATGCATATAGGAGCAGATTGGACCAGAGAAGAAGAAATGCATCTATGATGGAACAAAGGCCTAGGAACTGCAGGCAGGTATACACTGTTCTAGGGCCATTGGAAAGGCTGCTATAGTTCTATACCTTTACACTGGGAAAGAAGCCATGACTATTGAGGTATGCCCCTCTTAAAGATATACATTGAGTGGGTTGCACTTGAGACCTCTCCAAATTTAGTTTCAGATGTAGACAAATGACGACTTAATGACAGGCATCTGATAACTCTGATGTTGAATCTGGTCTCTTGATGCTGCCCACATCAGCCAATTGTCCAGGTAAATGAAAGTTTGAATGCCTAAATGACAGATGTGCTGCTAACACTGACATACACATGGTGAAGACCCTTAAAGCTTATGACAAACTGAAAGGGAGCACTATGTACTAGTAGTGGTTGGTGCCTACCACAAATTGAAGGTAATTAATGTGGGAGGGACGTATCACAATGTGGAAGTATACATCTTGTAAAATCGAGGACAGCTACCAATCTCCAGGGAAGAAGCGAGGGTGACCATCCTGAACTTAATCTTTCTGATGAATCCGTTCAGCTTTCTTAAGCCTAGAATAGGATGGAAGCCCCCAGATTTCTTCAAAACCAGAAAGTATCGGGAATAGAAGCCTTTCCCTTCATGTTGGTAAGGAACTTCTTCTATTGCTCCCAATTCCAGAAAAGACCACAGCACTTGAAGTAACAGTCTCATGAGAGGGGCCCTGAAGAGGGACGAGGAACGTGGGTTGCTAAAAGGAACTGGATAACATATCCCTCCTTAACCATGACCCACTTGTCTGATGTAATGTTTTCCCAAGCACGGTAAAAAAAAGGATAGACGTGACTCAAAAGGAGATATTGTTGATATACTGTCTTCAAACAAAATGTCAAAATGACTGTTTTGAAGATGTCTGATGAGAAGGGCCCACTACATTAAAGACAGCTGTTGACGTCTAGGAGATCTTGGTCTCTTCTTAGGGGGATATTGAGGTCTGTATTGGAGAGAGGGTCTAGTGCAGCAGTTCTCAAACAGTGGGTCAGGACCCCAAAATGGATCGCAATCCCATTTTAATGGGGTCACCAAGGGTGGCATTAGACTTGCTGAGGCCTGGGGCTGAATCCCAAGCCCTACTGCCCAAGACCAAGAACTTCAGCCCTGAGTGGCAGGGCTCAGGTTACAGACCCCACCCTGGGGCTGTCAGGGCTGAAGTCCTTGGGTTTCGGTTTTGCCCTCCCCCCCCACACACACACACGGAGCTCAGGTTTTGGCTTTGGGCCCCCCATCTGTGGCCTTCTCCTGTTTTTCTCTCTTGTGCCCACCTGACCAGGATAACAGCCTTGCATGTGACACATTGTTTAGAACCAGGGATTTCTTCATAGTAAATCTTCCAGGTAGTAATAAAAAGTATATATAACTATACTATTCTACACTATATAGGCTAAACTACACTTATTGAATCACTGTAACAACTTTATAGAGAGTTTTCTAAAGCTGGTTGACCAAAACTAAGGCTACATGGAGCTCCAGCTCTTGCCACAAGCAGTGAGAAAGTCAGAGGAAGGCGATGAACATGCCCCTTTTATGCCCTTGCCTGAGACCACGAGGAGAGCAGGGGCACATGCGCTGACTAGTGGTACTGCTGGCAAAAGTCTCCAACTCAAGTGCATTGCGTGCGTGCGTACACACACACACACACACACCCCTACAATGAAATGTAGGTGCGCACAATCACTTGAAGGAGAACTAGGGAATCAGTTCCAATAGAACCAAAGCTTGTACTGCCACCTGAGCACTCTCACTTAGTGATTTTTTTCCTCCTCCAAAGGAAAGGAAGAAGGGGTTCTAGATACCTCCCTCTCTTGTTTCAAGACCACAGAGAGGATTAGGACCTGTGGGGTAATGCTTCCTAGAGCTATCAGATAGATCCTCTGCAGCCACAACTTTGCCATGCTTCTTCTAAGCTTAACTGGAGAGGGAAGTATATTGATACCTTGTACCAACAGACCTTCTGATCCTTGCTGGTCAAATTCCTTTGCCTTGATTCCTGCAATCTTAAGTATATGGCTACCTCCACTATCTCTTAGTCCCTAGATGGGTCATGAGACAAACATGGGTCCATCATAGAAACTGAGGTACTGGAAGCCTCCGAACCATAAGACTTGATTGCCAAAATCTCTTGCAGTAGGAGAGCCTGTAGGCAGTTCTGCCTTTTTTCTTGTCCTCAGGCTCAAGATCTTGCAGATGGAATATGAGGAGGGACAGTAACACTCCCCAAAGACAGGAGAAGCAGCACGAGCACATGCATTTGAGGCTGGAAAAAAATGAATGGTCAGGAATCATCCCTATTTAAAATTACATCTTTTAAGCATGTATGCTGCTCATACCCCACTTAAAGTTAAAAGAACTTGAAATAATCCCACTTACAGCACCCAACTGTACTGTCAACAGATGAAAGGGTTAGGTCTTCAGATGAAGGCTATGCAGCAGGAACAGATAAATCATGAACAAGAATTCACTTATGCCAATGTCTCAAAACACACAAAGAGAAGCAATACAGAAGTTATTATAACTTTTGCTTATTATAAGCAGAATGTGGCTTGAACATGTTGCTTCCTAGCTTGTCATGAGACGTCAGGTCTGGGTACCAAGTAGAGAGGGAGAGATGTGAAAAGTAAAGATCTGGGAGGAGCACAAGAAAGTAACAGTATATAGACCATAAAAACTACAGAATTATGATTTTCCTTTTGCCCGCCCCCAACACCCAAAAACAATGACATTTTCACCCTTTATACTCACCGTTGGTACATATTCCGATGGGAATTTGTTTGTTGTGTAAGAAATTAAGAGACATGTTTTACCAACAGCACCATCACCCACGACCACACATTTAATTGTCTGCATAGCTGAAGTCCGTTAGTATATCAAATCCAATTTGAATCTAAGGGAACAAAAGAAAATATTTAGATTTTTTGCTTACTTTCTCACAGAAAAGCACCAAGTGTCATTATCAACCCAGTTTCATCGAGCAGTCTCAACTACAGAATGAGCATCTTCGATCACTGGAGCCCTCTGGCCAAGGTAGCCCCACACTCTCAATTTCACACAAGCCTCAAATAGGTCATAAGAAACTGGTTAATACACTAGGTAATTTTTAGCCTTAGTCCAGTGGATATTTTCTATTCAGCACACCTATTGGTCAAGTTATGGTATCAGCTGGCATCTTGCCTCCAACTGGTGACAAACAGCATGAAGAAAAAAAGTCCAGAAAGCAGCTTTCTGGGAAGGGTGTCCAGAAGTCCATATCACTTACAGATGCGGCAATGCAAATTAACTGACGAGTACAGGGTTGGGCCACAACAAAACTAACTTAGGCTTTGTCTACACCAGTGGTTCTCAACCAGGGGTCCGGGTCCCCAGGGGGCTACAAGCATATTTCAGGGAGTGTCAAAATAATCCAGAGAGCAAGGCCAGTGTTAGACTCACTGGGGCCCAGGGCAGAAAGCTAAAGCCCGAGCCCCACTGCCTGGGGCTGAAGTCTGAGCAACTTACCTTCATAGTGCCCCGTGTCATGGGTCCCCAAGCAGTTGCCCTGCTTGCCACCACCTACTTCGGCCCTGGTTTTTAATCTACTGGATATGCAGAAAAACAGTTGTTGTGGCACAGGTGGGCCATGGAATTTTTATAGCATATTGGGCAGGGCCTCAGAAAGAAAAAGGTTGAGAACGGCTGGTCTACACGACCACTTTTGTTGGTAAAACTTTTGTCAATCGGGGTGTGAAACACACACCCTGACCGACATGAGTGTCACAGGCAAAAGTGCTGGTGTGGACAGCTTTGTGTCGGCAGCAGAGGCTCTCCTGACAGGGAGAGCTTTCAGCAGTACAGTTGTGCTGCTGTAAAGTCTGTAGTGTAGACATAGCCCTAATTTGGTTGTCAATGTTACCTTCTGCTTAGGCAGTTTCTGTCAATTATTTCAATTCAACCCAAGTATTTTAATGCAATCTGCATTTTTGTAACAAGTTATTCTCCATCCATGTGACAGAAGTGAAGAATTCCCAGTTTTTCTTCAAATGCTTTATTTGTCTTCAGAACAAATCTGGAAATTGTTAGACATTTTCAGTGGTTGCTAAAAATAAGGTTTGCAATAGAATCCTCACTGCAACCTTATCTTTTGAGCCATGGGTGCATAAGAATTAAGCCAATTTTAGGAAATGGTAGCAAAGAATTTCTCAGAACAAGATATAAAGCACCATCTGGCATTTCACTCCTTCAGCACTGCCATTTATACTGCTCTTTTCATACATCTTAAGCCCTTCACTATGGTGAAGACTTATGTAGGCATGGTAGATAATGTCATTAATCCTCTACTCCATGTCATACTTTGGCTAGCACCAGAAAAAACAGGAATTTGCTAACCTATGTAGACGTGGTAGAGTAAGAAGCATACGTAAGCTGCAAAAATTCCAACGTCTAATCTGATGCCACATCTTAGGGAACACACTCCATTCATGTGCCCAATACTTAGTTTCAATAATCTGGCCCCCCCAGGAGAGTGCAGGGTTAGTGTATTTTCAAAGGACAAGTTCTTGTTCAAAAGGATTACTGGTAAATGTAGTCCTTTCATTCAGGTCAATTTGACTACATATTTGAGGTAAGACCAGTGATCAGAGAAATATTTAATGACCTACACAATCTCACTTAATATTTTCACTACATTCTATGGCACTTGCATACAAAGGCAGAGTTTAGCATTTAGTTATAAGAACAAGGAGTACTTGTGGCACCTTAGAGACTAACAAATTTATTTAAGCATAAGCTTTTGTGGACTAAAACCCACAACTCACTTAATCAGATACATGCAGTGGAAAATACAGTAGGAAGATATATCACATATATACACACACACACACACACAAAACATAAAAAATGGGTGTTGCCATACCAACTATAACGACTGTAATCACTTATAGTATGACTGAGGGACAAGAATAATGTTTCAGAGAAAAAAAAAAACAAACATGTCAGTGAAAAGCAGACAAGATGGAGACCAACTCAGTCCTGTTTTAAGAAACAGGATTCTTATTTTAAAAAAAGGGAGAGGGGGAGTGTTTTAGAGCTGTGATACTCAGACCTCAGCGGTTCAGAAGCCAAATTAGCAATCAGCATTACCCGAAAGAGCCACAGTAGTGTGAATTCATTGTTTCATTTACTATAATACTATATATTTTTAATATATAAAATTCTCACAGCAAATTAATAATTTAGTGCAAGTAGATAACTTAATTGGTTAATAACATAGTAAAAGCACAGTGTTTTAATATGTCTCCTGCAGGTCTTTGCAGCACGCATTAAAGAGCCTCAGTCTGAGTATCACTGTTTTAGAGAAACTGATCCATAAGAAGATAGGGGCTAGACTACACTACTTTTAAAATGATTTATGGTGAATCATTCATGCTAGGATGCAGAATTGCACTAAAGACATAAGGATTCAGATGCAATCCCCATCGGTGGCAAGAGCAACACCATTGCAGCTGCTGGCAATACTATAATATACCCGATGCAAGAAATAGCTAAATATTCATGTGCTTAGTTGTGGGAGAAATAAGGCAAAAGAAAGAAGTTGAAGGTCAGAGAAGATAAGGGGCAAAAGAAAGTTGGTTAAGAAGTGAATTGAGCATAGACTAAGCTTTAGTGAGAATTACTGGTTCATTTTATTCAATTTCTACATGAAAATGGAAGGAGTATAGAACTCCAACTAAGTTACCCAGTATATTCAAAAGTGACACCAGGTCACAACTAACAAGCTCAAATACTAAGGGTAAACCAATTTAAAACAGATCTAAATTATGAATATGCCACACTAACTCTCCAATGGGATCCATTCAGGAAGATAGGCTGATCTGTATTTTTTGGTTGGATTTGCTATAGGGTAGGCTCTCTCAAGCTGTGTGGCCAAGCTGCACTGGTAGGGAGTGGAGAGTATCCGGGCGAGGCCTGGAACTCACTTCCTGTTTTCAAGAGGGTAAGTTAAAAATGTAAGTTGATGCATGGGCTTCTCAGATTTTTGTACGTTTGTACCAGCTTTAGTTACCCACCCAGTCACCCACCCAGCAGCACTTCCTCTGCAATGACTCTTCTTGGCCATCTTTGGGAGTCACTACAATACCAGCACTGAGAACAAGATAACTCTCTTCTCCACTCTATGTGCTCCACTTATTGGTGACTACAGCCAGCCTGCAATCATCAGAAGGAAACTGTAGCACATGGGTCGGCAACCTTTCAGAAGCGATGTGCCGAGTCTTCATTTATTCACTCTAATTTAAAGGTTTTGTGTGCCAGTAATGCATTTTAATGTTTTTAGAAGGTCTCTTTCTATAAGTCTATAATATATAACTAAACTATTGTTATATGTAAAGTAAATAAAGTTTTTAAAATGTTTAAGAAGCTTCATTTAAAATTAAATTAAAATGCAGAGCCCCCCGGACCAGTGGCCAGGACCCGGGCAGTGCGAGTGCCACTGAAAATTAGCTTGCATGCCAACAGCAGGCATGCCATCGGTTGCCTACCCCTGCTGTAGCAGATAGCAGCTCCCAGGCCTTAATCTCCTTTATCTCCCACTCTGTTGTTCTCCCCTTGGAACATTACCCCAAAATTTCACTGAAGGCCACTTCCAATTTTAGTTTGGATAGGTTTTTCCACAACTAGGAATGCTAAACACACACAATGACACTTTGTAACAAAATGGATGAGCTTCTTATTGTTTAATTATAAACTTTATAGCTTCAGCCAATATGAACATGGGGCCTGAACTAATCTCCTTTGACAGGAGAGTGAGGTGTGATAGCAAAGAGTTTCAGAATCACTTGCTCTAAAAGATACCAAGTGCAATAATTAAATACAACAGGGAACATCAACAAAGATACACAAAAAAGGAAATTCCTTTGTGGAATTTAAACCTGTAACTGAATCTTTCCAAGTAAGTACATGCCAAATAACCCCTTTTCAATAACATGTATAAAATACTCCCAAATACAGTGGTGTCCTTTTAAAGACACATTCAAAAGTCCTTTTTTTTTTTTTTTTTTGGGGGGGGGGAGAAGAGGGTAAGGGCTGGTCCCCACTTAGTCCGGACTTCGGACTAAGGTACGCAAATTCAGCTACGTTAATAACGTAGCTGAATTCGAAGTACCTTAGTCCGAACTTACCGCGGTCCAGACGCGGCAGGAAGTCTCCCCCAGTCGATGCCGCGTACTCCTCTCGGCGAGCTGGAGTACCGGCGCCGACTGTGAGCACTTCCGGAATCGATCCCAGAACATTGATGGCGTGCCGCCGGACCAGCCGGTAAGTGAAGACTAGGCCAAAGAGTCAGGTTTAAGGATTTATCCATGCTGGTTATTGTCCAAAAAATCTTGGGCCACAATTTTTTTTGAAAATCATATATACATTTCAGCTTTTAAGGCCATATTTAGGCACCTAAATAAATAAATGGCCCGATTTCCAAATATAGATTTAGGATCTTAAGTTTAGACCTCCATTTCTGAAAGTCTTACCTGACACTTAGTGTAAGTCTAACAAAGGAAAATTAAACATTATCTTCAGATTAAAAAAACAAAGAGTGCATGCACACACACACACACACACACACAGATTAAGAGGAAAAAGAATAATCTAGTCCTACACAGGATACGAGCAAATTCCTCACACCGAATAAAAAGTGCATCATCTGCTGAGAAAAGCAGGAAAATACTTGTTCATACTTTTATAGATAGTAAGTACTTCAAGGCAGGAACAGTGTCCGTGTGTGTGTATATCTAGTAGGATGGGGTCCTTGGGTGTTATTAACTATAATTAAGATGAAATTTATATAACATTTCCTTCCTGTGTTTGCCTCCTCCCCATGTTTTCTACCCAGTCCATCTCTCTATTCCTTTCCTTTTTACTTAAGGACCATTTCTATCTGCTCTATGAAGTACATAGCACATTATAAATAAAGTCTGTCCCCTTAGCTCAGCAAAACTACTAGATTCCTACAGAAGGAGCTTCAGTGGTCAGGAATATTAAGTGTCACTTAGTTTCTACCAGCACACAAAACAGGTTGATGCACAGCTCAAAGAGTTACAGAAGTAGATGCCTTGATTTCTTATTTAAGCACAGTCTCTTATCAGTAATTAAATTAAAATGCAAGTTTCCTGATTTACTTCCCAATTTAAAACAAAAAAGCTAAAAGGTTCCTAAAGCAATGTAGTCATCCACACATTGCAGACTTGTTAAAATATTCTCTAGTTCAACCACAAGTTATTGGGATCATTGCAAGAATTAGAAGGCAATTCTATGGGCTGTTAGCAAAAGATCAGACAGACGATCACATCCCTTCTAGCCCTAAAATCAGAAGCTATAAGCTATTAAGTTTTTACCTTCACATATGTAGTATAAGCAATTAAAATTTATATGGAAGACCTAGCTTTTCCATTTCCAGCCTTGAGTCTAAGTTTGGTAACTTACACTTGCATCAATGCCTCTTTTTTAGGTTAAAATGTACATACATCTATCTAGCCTGAGGAAACGGAGCCGTCAAATTTGTGTACACATCCGGTATTAGTTTCCTGTTGAGCACCAGCTGCATCACAGCTTCCTCTTTTATGGAGGATGTAACCGCGGCCGTTTCATTGCATGGATTGGCTGAACTTAAAAGTTCACTACAGGTAAATAACTGCCTGTTGGGAACTGAGAACTTATTTAATCAAGCTCTTTGGGATATCAAAATTCATTTGCAACACAACTCTATTACAAGATCTGAGATTAAGTCACAAATTACTCAAGTAAGGAATTTGCTTAGTGAGGCATTTTGCTTGTTGAATGCTCATATTTAATAAGTCCTCATTAGAGCAAAGTGAAACTATTTTTGAAAGTGGTTTCAGATGCAAAACTATGTTTTAAATGACTTCATGGCCTATTTACAGCATTTGTATTACTTTTCTAGAAACCAAGGCTAAATGTGCTTCATAATGCATGGAATCAGGGACACAGTGGAATCACATGGATCCCAATTCCACTCATACTGACCTCCCTTGAACACTTTGACCCTTCCCAGAACGCAAGTATTAACCAACAGTGTTAACTATATAATTGACAGATTCCAAGAAATTAATGCACTGTTAACATTACTAAAGTTCATATTTTAGTTTCCATTTTCAATAAAAAATACAAATTCAAAGCTATTTACATGTAGAATCTACAAGTTCGAGCTGCCTTATTTCTGCTGAGCATGAGACTTTCCTATGTCTATTAGCTAGGTATTTAAGTAGCACAATTAGTAACTTGGATTGCAATGATGGCAAGACACTTAACTCAGAGTACATCTCTAATGCGCCCAAAAAAAAAAAAAAAAAAAAAATTGTATTCCTAACTTGAGGTGAAACAGTAGTGAAGGCAACTGCTTTTAACTCTGGTTAGCAGCTCAAGTTCAACTCTCCCCCCATTCCCTATAAGCTTTAACTTTAGCTGCTAAGGAAAGCTAAAAGCCAAGGTGCCATGTCTTCACTGCTATTTAAAGTCAAGTTAGCTAACCTGAGACAAGCACACAACCTCTTTTTGAAGTGAAGCTATACTCTCAGTTACTTTCTGTACTTATTTTGAAAGTTCACAAAGTAACCAAAGAGCATCTTACCTGAAGACTTCTGATATTGAAGTTTTGCTTCCAGTTTTGCATGGAAAAAAGCTACCTAAAAACACAAGTACATTTTTTTACCTCTGTTAATTCAAACTGGTTTAGAGCTAATTTGAGCAAAATTCCCTTTCAAAAGTGACTTCTAAATTGAGACCAAGCATGGAAAATTTCAGCAGCTTACAAGCACCTACAAAAAATAAAAATGAAGGTTTATCTTCATCACCAAAACAGCATGTGTAGTAAAATGGCACACAATCCCATGTAAATGCTTGTTCACAGTGCCTTAAGAAACTGATATTATCTTCCTAATTTCCATCCCACCAAAGACGTTACAGGGATGGGGACACACACCACCCCCATTAACTTGTTTATTTTTCAAAAAAATAAGCAAGTAATTTCAGGTTGTACACATTCCCTCCAGTCTCAATTTTAGTCTCCCCCTCCCCCGCCTTTTCTTTTGTTAAAGAGATTTCTTTCTGCCTTACTGCTGTGTGAAAGGTTGAGGAAACTGACCATAAATGAAGTGCTGTTAAACACAAAGTATATAAAGTGAAAAATAAAATGTTTTGCCTCTTAAGTTTAGTGATATTCAGTGTTACTTGCAATAACAGTAGGTAAAAATGTCAGATTTATTAATTTTGTGCCCTTTTACAGTTTGTGGATGTAATTATTTGTTCACCAATTCCAATACCTATTCACAACTTTTTCAGCTAGTCTGTAACTGGTTAGTTGCTTGGCTGGCTCTTGACATTGTTTGGGTCTGCCTACCCCACGATTAACACTATTAGTAACCATGAAAGCTAACAGTGTTTAACTTTTGCCAGTGCCCTACTCTGACACACTGGCTTCCTGTCGCTGGCTGAGCACACATTTTTTGAAGCATGGATAAGACCATGCCCATGTAATTGGTTTTGACTGATCATCCTTCCTCTCAGCTCTCTGTCCAGTGGATGTCCCAGAATATGTGCTCTGTGTGTGTGTCTTCTAGGCATTCTATCCCACCACAATGCAGTATTGTAATCTGTGAGATAACTAAAGGCCCATCAGTAAAATGACAAATTATATTTGCCTCCTTCTTTGAGTAGCTGTAGTGTCAGATTTCACTCAAGTGTATGAAAGGAGGATAGCACAAAAAGTATCCTGAAAGCATCAGACTACTTAAAAATTTGTAACATTGTCAAAGACAACCAACTCAATTTGAAGAGGGCTAGAAACCTGGCCAAAAGCCAGACTAAAGAGAGAGGTTCCTCTCCATGCAGCCTAACCGCAGGAAGGAAGTGAAGCAGTTGAGAGTCATACCTCCCTTGCGCAACACCAGGTGCTGACCATTCAAGTGCTGTGGTGAGCATGGACCTGATAACATTCAGAAGCTTACAATGCTGTTGGTGACTTATCCCAAGAGTAGGTATATGCAGAGGCCCCCCTAAGGAAGAAACAGCAATTACTGAGGCCAGAAAGTGGAAGAGGAAATCTTAGAACTCGAGACCTCCTGCCTCCCAGTTTTGTGCTCACTACCCAGCGGTTCTCAAACTGTGGGTCAGAATGCCAAAGTTGGTCACGACCCCATTTTAATGGGGTTGCCAGGGCAAGTATTAGACTCGCTGGGGCACGGGGCTGAAGCCCGAGCACCGCCACCCCGGGCTAAAGCCCAAGCCCAAGGGCTTCGGCCTGGGGCGGTGGGGCTCAGGCTCTGCCTCCCCCCCAATCTGCCCAGGGCAGCGGAGCTCAGGCTCCACCCTCATACCCCCACCGGGGGTCATGCAGTAATTTTTGTTGTCAGAACAGGGTCGAGGTGCAATGAAGTTTGAGAATTGCTGCATAAGCTAAAGAGGCCTTTTCTCAACCAAGAGCAACAGCAATTCTTACAAGACCATGTTTCTGATAATTGCTTAAAAATCTCTAAAACCCACCTCTGTGGAAGGTCAGGAGAAAACGGAGTTAAGCTTATAGTGCAGGAGGATCAGGCACTTCCACAGCATGGACACACTGCACTTGGAATGTCAAACCTGCTGAACTCAAACCAACTCTACTGCACATGAGCAAAGGCTTAAAAAAGCAACCAAATCAAGACTGATTTTTACCAAGCAACTAGAAGACACTTCTTAAGGGCTATTCCCATGCAAAATTTCAATCTCCTTCACCCAATTCTATCAGCCTGAAACGGTTTTAAAAATAAAAAAATTGCAGATTTAAGTAGATTGGCCAGGGGAAGAATTTTCCCATTAATTTCACAAAAACAGAAGTATTTTTGCTTATCTTTTCCAAACAGAATTTCGCTATTGGACAGAGACCGGGCATAGTAAATTTCAGTTTGAAAGGTGGTTAAAAAGGAAGTAACTAAGACAACTTCAGCTGTTGCCACAGCTATATTATATAGCAATAGAAGGTAGATATGGTTCTGAACTGAAACAAAAAAGTTGAAACCACGGACAGCTACACTCCTAATCTTCTCTTGCCTTGTCTATTCCCTCCCACTTCTTGTTACATTGATTTGTTATATTTGGTCTTATTTCTTTTGCAAGCTTTTTGGAGCAGTCATAACATAACTTTGCCAATATTAAGCAAAAGGACACTGGCATTTCTAGATTTAGTTACAGTGGTGTAAGTTTTCAAAACACAGAAAAGGCCATGCCACTTAGCATAATGGGGCCCAGATCCCGAATAATGCCTCTGGAGATACTATGAAACAAATGATGTTTCACAAATGGTATGTGATCAGTTTTCAATTTTATTGTCTATTCCTTAAACAGTTGAAAGGACCATGTACAAAAAGTGGGATGCTCACACAGTGATGGTGTGGTAAGAGAGCCTAAATAGAACAGAAGGTAAAGTACCAGCAGAACATCAGAAATTCAGAAGTGTTGATTTAAAAACCTGTGTGTGTCTTTCTTCTACCTTTCTAAAAAATGTAATAATGGTATCAAGATCTCTCTCTCTCTCTCTCTTCCATCTCATTCCTTTTCATTCAGAAGAAGGATCTGCATGGTGACCTGATCATCAATTGAGGATGCTGTGTCCAATTTGGAGATTTAAACTGCTTCTCTTTAAAGTGGGAATCATTAGCAAGAGACAGAGAAGCAGCAATTCAAACAATTAAATATTGGTATCTCTAAAATTCTGCACCTTGCTTGCATCAGTTTAACTTTACTGTGTGTCTAGGGACTAAAGGTGTGTGGACTTGTTTTTTTCCACCCAGCAATTCAATGAGCTACAGGATATGTAGCAGAAAACCGCAGACCATCTCCTGCCTTAAACTAAGTTCTTCACACCTCTATGCTCTTCCCACTGATTTTAGACATTTATACCCACACTACTGTAGGGAGGGACGTGCAAGAAGCTGTAACATAGGCCACAGAAGGCCTTATAAAGCAGCAGCAGGAGATGGACTGTATTCCCATATGGCTGTGCAAACTCAAGACATCCACAGTTCTGCACCAAATTTAAACCCGACAATACACATGACACTCAGTTTTAGAGTCTGCTAAAGTATCAGAATTGGTGGCAATTCCCTCTCACTGATTCCTTTGGCTAACACGGCATATAACCCTGTATGGGTTATATGCCATGTTATGGCTGGGATTTTCAAAGGAGCTTAAATAAATTAGATTCCCAACTCTCCTTGAACTTCAATGGGATGTGGGTGCCTAAAGAACAGAAAGTCATTGACAAGTTGTTGATATTACAAGTTAATTAAACAAAATCTATCTAGGCTACTGTTATTGTAATGTTAATTATAGCAGTGGTTCTCAATCAGGGGTACACGTATCCCTGGGGGTACGCAGAGGTCTTCCAAGGGGTACATCAACTCATCTAGATATTTGCCTAGCTACATAAAAAGCACTAATGAAGGCAGTATAAACTAAAATTTCATACAATGACTTGTTTATACTGTTCTATATACTGAAAAAGTAAGTACAATATTAATGTTCAAATTGATTTTATAATTATATGGTAAAAATGAGAAAGTAAGCAATTTTCAGTAATATTGTGCTGTGACACTTTTGTATTTTTATGGCTGATTTCGTAAACAAATAGTTTTTAAGTGAGGTAAAACTTGGGGGTACGCAAGACAACAGACTCCTGAAAGGAGTACAGTAGTCTGGAAAAAATTGAGAGCTATGGGCTTATAGTACTGTTAGTATGTATGTTATGAGGTTCCAAGCAGGGATCAAGGCACATCTTTCTGATTTGTAGATCTGCACACATTCAAATGCTAAAAAGTTAAATTTAGAATATTTATGGGTATGGCTAACAAGATCTAGGACATTTTAGTTTTGGTACTAGATCAAATGTCTAGCAGGAAGAAAGACTGCTATACTGAATCAGACCAGCAATCCATCTGGTCTTGTATTTGTCTCCGAAAGTGACCCATATTAGATATTTTACTGGAAGGAGCAAAATATTCCATAATGGATACTTAAAGAACTAATTCTATAAGCATGTGACTCTATATCAGTTCCTTTTCAATTTATCATTGTTTTTGTACTAAGAGACTGGACAAATAAAAAGCACCCAGATTACCTGCTCTATACTATTCATTATTTTGTACAATGATTATATCTTCTCTGATCTCCTAATCATTTTACCTTCCTCATTTCTAATTTTCTCTGTGCTTCTAATCTTGCAAAAGAGACCATTTTTAAATGATCTGGTTGTCATATTGCCAGCTACATTATTTATTACTACAAATAATTTCAAACCTCAGCAAATCAGGGATATTTCATGATCAAAGTCTAGTTTCAGATTTTCTGGGGGAAAAAAGATTCTGGGGAACCTGTCTGGAACAAACTGTCACTTTAAGGCAAACAAATTTATTCTAACAACATGCCAACCATACACCCAGCTACAAGGTAATCAGACTAAATGCATCAGTTACAGGTCATGAAAAACACAACCATAAGACATTACATATATGCACATACAGCTCTGTCAAAGTTTCACCATATAAGCAAGTTAAATCTTGGACATGTTCCATCTTGCATCAGAAGCAATGTTTGTCACCATTCTCTGTTCAATTACTCAATGCAGAGACTTTTAAAACAAGGTGCTCTCTTTACAAAGAATGGTAATAATGGAAATATTGATCTACTGGTTCCAACACGCTGAGTCAATTCTGTGCTCGTACATGTATAAATCTTGTACATGTCAATATGGACTTTTCTATGCTAATTTTTCCTTCACCACACTCAAAGGAAAACAAAGATTAGCATAAGCTGCCATTTTACAAGATTGTACTTTGAAGTTTGCCATATTCACGTATTTCCAGTGACCAAAAGCTTCAGATAGAAATTTTAGGACACTAACAAAATAATTTCTATTTTATTATGAAAAAGTTAATCCTTTACTGACTGAAAACGATAGCTCTGAACATTTATAAATCTACTGCATTATTCTAAGCAGTACCATGATATTTCTTGACCCATTTCTCAAACCCACTTTCCAAAAAACCACCCACCCACGACTTCCTGGGCACTTCAATCTATAATGCCATACAGTTTAAATGCACCTCATTTTCCCAGAAGCAAGCCATACCCACAGGTAAACCTGAGACAAAGGACTCAAATGGCCAAACTAAACTATTTCTGACTGTATTACTGTCAGCCAACATGGTTTCCTCAATGTGGTCTTGTTTACATTATGCTTCTGGCTTAAAAAATTCTCAACTTTGTTAACACTACATCCAGTGGAGTTTCACGAGTGTCACTGTAGACAAGGCAACAGACTTCATACCATCCTTTTTTGAAGATCTGCTCCAAGAATTTTCACCATAGAGCACTTTGAATAGTGGCTACTGCTTGGACTCTTGCCCTTGCTAGCATTTCCACTGTTGTACTACTAGTAAATATACACCAGCATGAAGTTTTTCACACACGAAAAAGGGCTAATGCAAGTACAGTCTGAGTTGCCAAAAGAACACTTATAATACAAACAGGGGGTGGGGGGTTGCACACAACAGTAGTTCATATGTATCACTTTCACAATACATTTGAGATTTGGGAGGAGTAAAGGGGATTTATAAGTGATCTAGGAGCCTATCCTCCAAGCAGCACTGAACCTTATTCTCTTGTAGCTCTAGCCAGAAACAAAATGACATGACTATGGAAACAGTTAAAAAAAGGACCAAAAATGTACACTGTATTGGAGGGAAAAGTACGCTATCCTATGTGCACCTGCTTTTACACTACATGAGATAGCCCATGACTGGGCTGCAAGGGAGAACAAGGCAAAGAAAACGGCTTCCACGGACAAATTATAACTCAGATGATGTCAATGACTATTTTTGAATTAAGAAACGAGGTTAAATGAAACTACTGGTTCTTTTTACAGGAACTCTATTAATGTTGCAGCTCAAGTGGATCAACTTTAAAATATCTAGGAAGGAAGCTACTTTCATTCATTCTCTTTTGTTCATTACCTAAGTAAAAAACAATCCTGCAATCCCTTTAGACAAAAGAGTATTCATATATTCTAGGGCATTACAATGGACCAGAAGGCTAAACCCATAACATACAAGTATACCAAAAAGTTAATGTCATATTACAGTTAAAATATTCAATGAACAAGAAGCAGGAAATGAAAAGATAAAGCTGGTAAAGTACTATTAAGCCACCTCTTCTCTGCACAAGTGTCATTAGGTGGCTGATGCATGATCTGTGGCATCTACCTTAGAGAAAGACAGGATGGTTTCTGTCCCTTTTACACATCTAGCTGGTCATAGCAGTGAATTACTGGAAATCTGAATTTAAGGTCATAGCAGTGAAGTACTGGAAATCTGAATTTAAAGTTCAAAAGCTTGTATGTGCAGCATATGCCAGGAAATAGCCAGGGGCTGAGCCCTCTGCCCCCAGGAGAGTGGCAGTATTAGCCTTCCGTGTTGGGGGTGCAGCCCCGTGAGCCCACTATAACTGGTTTAATACAGAGGCCTGCGCGTTTGGCTCCCTGCGGATTGCTGTCAGCAGGATGGCAGTGCAGACCCAAGGCGGGCTGAGGCAGCAAGGCGTGTTCCTCCCCTACCACCCCCCCCCCAGACCGGGATAGCAGGGGGCCGCCGGAGCCCCTCCCCACGCCGGGAGCGGACACGGGCGCACGGCAGGCGCGAGCGCCCCGGCCCGGCGAGGGGAGGGGCGGGGCGAGCGGAGAGGCCGGGTCCCACATCCCTCCCTAGTGCTGTAAAATGTCGGCGGCTCGGCACAAGCAGGAAGTCGGCGCCGCGGGGGAGGGGGGAGCGAGCGAGCGCCCCCCCGTATCCGCCCCCTGCCCTCGGAAACACCCGCCAGCTCCCGGGGCCCGGAGATCGCAGCCCCGCCCGCAGACAAACGGCCACGGCCCGGGGGGCCCAGATCCCCGCTGCTCCGGGGGCGCGCACCGAGCGCGGCTGAGCGAACACCCGGGCCTGGCCCGCCCGCTCCCCGTGGGAAGGGCCCCCAGCCTCGCGCGCGGGAATGCCCGCGACCCCCCCCTCCATGGCGGGCGCGGGGCTGGGCCCCCCCGGGATTCGCTGGGTCCCGTTCCCCGCCGCACTCCCTCACCTCAGAGTCTCCGCCGGGCGTTGGCAGCTCTGTGCGGGTTCGCCTGCGCTCGGGAGCAGGGGCACGCACGCTACGTCACCGCGCACGTACGGAGGGGCCGGCACAAGAGAGGCTGTAGCTTGGGTCCGCTGAATAGCGGAACTTCCTGGCCCCGCCTCCCTGCGCGCCTTGCGGAGGTAGCTCCGCCCCCAACCCCGACCTTCGGTCCCGCCCCCCGTCTGTCCGGGAACGCCCAGTGCACGCGGCACCTCCCCATCCCCCTGGGTGCCCCATCGCACCTATTGCCGCCTCACCCTGCCCCATCCCCCCCAGGCGCCCCACTGCACCCATTGCCGCCTCACCCTGCCCCATCCCCCCAGGCACCCCACTGCACCCATTGCCGCCTCACCCTGCCCCATCCCCCTGGGTGCCCCACTGCACCTATTGCCACCTCACCCTGCCCCATCCCCCTGGGTGCCCCATCGCACCCATCGCTATAGAGCAGTGGTTCCCAAACTGGGGTTCGCAAAATGTTACAAGGGGGTTCTCAGGAAAAAATTCCCTAACGGCGGACAGAGCTGTCCTTAGGGACCCCGGGCCGCATGGGGCCGGCAGCCCAGAGCGACTGGACTTCCAAGAGCTAAGCAGATCAAAGCAAGCCTGTCTATCACACTGAGGAGATTTAAACTTCAAGACTCCTTATAAGAAACATAGGAGCCTTGTCTTATAACAGGCTTATTCAACGTGATACAAGCTACGAAAGTGAGATCTTGGAAGAGCATTGCCGTTTTCATAATGTAATCAAAATACTGTAATGATAAATAATAATTAATAATAAATAGTGTGTAATAAGCATGTCATAAAAACAAATTGTGTATTTCCAAGTTCATTGCTTTTATAATTTATACTCAGGAAATATTCATTTTTAGGAGGGGGTTCGTGAGACTTGACATTTTAGTGAAAGGAGTTCACAGATTGTTAAAATTTGGGAACCACTGCTATAGAGCCCTACTCCATCCCTTTGGGCGCCCCCATCACCACAGTGCCCTGCCCCATCCCTCCAGGCACCCCATTGCTGCCTCACCCTGCCCCATCCCCCTGGGCGCCCCATTGTGCCCATCGCTATAGAGCCCTGCTCCATCCCTTTGGGCGCACCCATCATCACAGCGCCCTGCCCCATCCCTTTGGGAAGGGGCGGCTCTATGTTTTTCGCCGCCCCAAGCACAGCAGTCAGGTGGCCTTCGGCAGCACGCCTGCGGGTGGTCCGTTGGTCACGCGGATTCGGCGGCGTTTCTGCAGGTGATCTGCCAGTCGCTGCGGAACCGGCGGACCTCCCGCAGACATGCTGCCAAAGGCTGCCTGACTGCCACCCTCACAGTGACCGGCAGGCCGCCCCCGGCACACGCTTGCTGTGCTGGTGCCTGGAGCTGCCACTGCCTCTGGGCTCCCCATTGCCAGAGCACCCTGCCTCATTTCTCTGAGCATCGCTTTGTGCCTGTTGCTAGCCTGTGGCCTCTCCATCGCCCTCTGTGCTGTTACCTATTCCTTGCTGTTTCTCTTCTCTCTCCTGCAGCAGCAAAGCCAGTTTGGACACTGGAGGGCAAAAGAGGGGGCATTATTTACTGTTAATTATTTTACAGCACCACCCACGTGCCTGGCCCTGGCTCAATGGTGCTTCTCATCCAAGCTGTAAAAGTGACATGAAGAGTGAGGGGACAAACAGTGGGAGGGGACAGGCCACTGTCATCTGCCAGATGTTTAATCACCATGGTGCCTTGGCCTAGCTTGAATACGGTTAGATGACACACAGGTTAAATCACTGGTGACTGGGATATGCTCCCATCCTACCTTTACTAGTGATAGTGCAGTGGGTGGTCTCGTGGTAAGGGCACTAAACTGCGACTTGAGAGAGCAGTTAAAAATTCTGCTTTGCTACAGTTTTCTTTTGTGGCCTTGGGCATGTCACTTAGTCTCTCTGTGCCACAGGAAATATTAGCCCTGCCCTACCTCACAAAGGTGGTGAAGAATAAATATAGTAAATATAGTGAGATGCTCAGAGCCTGCAGTTTGACACTGAACTCCCTTGGAAGTTAGGGGTCTAATTACCTTTGAGGAGCTGAGCCTGAGTTTAAGTGATTTACCAATGATAACACAGAAAGTTTGTGGCATATCAATAGAAACAAAGCTGATCTCCAGCAGGTTCTTATCTGGTAGTAGAATGGCTTAGCCAGTAGGTGACAGCACCCATCCTATTGGGGTTAATAATGCCAATACACTTGTGTGCACAATGCTCTTAGTTATGTAAGTGCACAACACTGGTCTTGGCCTCCTTTCTCAACTAGGGAGAGAAACTGAATGAGTTAGGAAGGAAGCATTGTGCTCTACCAAACCTAGACTTTAGTTTTACTGGTGGGTCAGACACTAAACAGTCAGTAACTTTTACCACTTTAGAGCACCTCCTGAAGCAAAGACAGGCTACACATGCACATCCTGCTTCGAAGCGCATTCACAACTCAGCACTTGTCAGATATGGACTGAATGACACATGGGTCCAAGAGGAGCCCTGCACTCAGTCACTAGACACTTTGCAAGTCCCAGGCATGTGGATAGAAAATGGCATTCTAAGTGTTTTGGCAGAGTTCTAGATTAGTAACCCAAGAATAGCATCTGCTGGACTCCCCCAGGCTCACTCCCCTGAAGGAGGCAGCAGATGAAAGGTGCCCTGGAGGTCCTAGTTTCTTGAACCTATGACATGCTGCCCCCCACCCATGCATCATCATCAGGGATTCTAGTTTTCCATGATAAAAATCCCCAAATTCTCCAATAAAAAATAAAAATGTTTTTAAACAATTAAAATAAAATGCTGAACTTTAGTTTCCCTAGCCACTATATAGGTATCTGTCAAATGCAATGTTTTATAGTTAAAAATTGTAAATATAAGCTGACAGCCCAAGCCCCAACAATTCTCCCGTTTATCCAAATTTTTGATGATCTGATCTCTGTCCCAATTAGATCAGATAATCCGGGTTCCACTGTGTATGTTTTTATTTTTTCACAAAATGTAAAAATGAAAGATTCTCTGTAAAAATGCCCATTCCACATTGTTCCATGGCAAACAGATTTCTAGGATCCTTGATCATCAGGAGAAGGTGGAACCTGCTCAGCTGACAGGAAGAGGGGCCATGCCAAGAATAAGGTACTTACATATTTAGTTATTTAAGACCACAACTGATTTATTTCACTTTCTGCAGTGCCCAGTTAGGTGCTCTGGGGACACATCCATTCAATCCACATACAGTGGAGGTCTAGGGTCCCCAACATACTTCTCACCCAAACCCCAACTCTCTAGGAAAGGTGATGAGAGTTCTCTTAGAAGCTCAGCCCTTAGCCACCAGGAGAACAAATGGACCTTGCAATATGATCTGAAGGGCAACAGATTCAAAACTTTAGTAAACTGAAGCAGGGAGCAGATTCCACCATTGCAGCCCCCTCTCTGAACATCCCTCCATCTCCCTTCTAATTAAATGGGTTGGGGACACAGGTGCAGGAACTAGGGGTGCTGACATACCCTCTGGTTTGACGTGGTTTATATATATATATATAGTTTACAGTTTGGGTCAATGGCTCGCAACACCCCCCTATAAAAATTGTTCCAGCACTCCTGGGTGGGGAGGATTAAGCTTCGATGTCCCGGATGATCTGGGCCACTGGGGCTATAATGGGGGACAGGCACATCTTGCAGGTGTTCAGGACAGAATCCATTTAAGGCTTTCTAGGTTAAAACCTACACTTGAAAGGGGCAGCCAGTATCTATAAGAGCACAAAGGTAACGTATTCCTTTTAAGAGCCACTTCAAAGCTCCCTGTGAATTAGAGCAAACTACTCACATCAAGAAATGCTCTATGCTGCCACCAAATGGAAGCAGTGCAGATTCACCAAACTGGCCACTATGGCAGGAAATTGTGCATAAGCTGAGAGGGGAACCCAGAACCTTTTCTTTGCTTCCTGCAGAGTCAGTGCCTGAGACTTCAAATGCTCTTTCAGGCATAGCAACCTCCCACCTATTTAAATGTTTCCCCAGGGCTGAAAACAACACTGGAAATATTTTAATATTAATATTAACTGCTATAGGTCACTGCAATTTATAACCAGAGCTGGCCAGCTGACTCTCCCACTGGGCTGGCTGTCCCAGTCCATGTGACATTCCAGCCAACAGAAAGGATGCTAAAAGTGATTCCTGTGCAACAGGCAAAGAGATCAATACTCTGTTATATAACTGCCTACTTGAAATAACTGAGGCTCTTTTTACAATGATTAAACCTTTGACTGGAATTTTTTGTTGTTGTTGTTGTTTAAGATGATTAAGTCACCAGGGCAGAGACCTAGTTTCCCTGTGTGTACTGAATGTCATGTGCACTTCATCTCTATAGAAATAATATCGCATCACCCATAATAAAGTTGGAGACAAGGAATAGTTTGCATTTTAGTCCTCGGGCTCTGAAGGTGGCATTAACAAATTAATGACAGGTTTCAGAGTAGCAGCCGTGTTAGTCTGTATCCGCAAAAAGAACAGGAGTACTTGTGGCACCTTAGAGACTAACACATTTATTAGAGCATAAGCTTTCATGGGCTACAGCCCACTTCTTCGGATGTATCTGAAGAAGTGGGCTGTAGTCCACGAAAGCTTATGCTCCAATAAATGTGTTAGTCTAAGGTGCCACAAGTACTCCTGTTCTTTTAACAAATTAAGATATTTTAATTCAATTCTCAATTTCTATTCTTTGGTACTGAAATATAAGTGAGCAGCTGAGAACAAGAGAAAATACCTTCACTAAGTCGCCTCCTACCCCTCCTGGAAATCCCAGAGACTTTGAGATTTAAAACCAGTGTTTTGACTCGCTGTGCTTAGAAGTTATGATTCATGTGAAAGTAAACCCAACAAGCAATGGGAATTGCATAATAAAAAGGTATCATAGGGGTAGCCTTGTTAGTCTGTATCCACAAAAATGAGAACGCTGGTGGCACCTTAAAGACTAACAGATTTATTTGGGCATAAACTTTTGGGGGTAAAAAAACCCACTTCTTCATCTGAAGTGGGGTTTTTTTACCCACGAAAGTTTATGCCCAAACAAATCTGTTAGTCTTTAAGGTGCCACTGGAGTCCTCATAATAAAGAAGGGAGAACAAATTTTTTTTTCCTATTCTGGCAGCACCGCTGCTTCTGCAATTCTTTTGTGGTGGAGTATTCGAGGAAAACCCAAAAACACAATGCTACAATATTTAAGATGAGCACCTAGGAGCCCTGTGTTCAGTCCCACTAGACACTTTGCATGCCCCAGGTAGATGTATGTGAAAGTGAGAGGGGTGGGGACAAAGGTCCCAGCCAGGAGGTGTAGACTCTCCCTAAGGGTCCCCAGTCTGGCTGAACCGCTTCCTTCCCAATGTTCAAAGATAGAGCTAAATAGGCTTCATCAGGAGCCTTTGTTAAGTACTCAAGGAGAGCTGAAATCCCTTGCAGTGGGGCAGTGTTTCTGCTACGTCTACACTAGAAGCACTAAGGCTATGTCTACACTAGAAACTTCAAAGCACTCCAATGGCAGCGCTTTGAAGTGTGTGTGGTCACGTGGGGCTGTCCACACTAGCACTTTAAAGTGCTCAAACTTGCTGTGCTCAGGGGGGTGATTTTTCACCCCCGAGCCAGCAAGTTACATTTTATAGTGCTCTAAGTGTAGACAAGCCCAAAGAGATTGACCTACACAGGTCACAGGAGACAGGCAGGTGGCAGCAAGTGGTGACTGACAGGCAACGAGGAGCAGCAGCTGGCAGGGCAGCCAGGCAGCAAGGAACAGAAGCTGGCAGGGCGACCAGGCAGAGCAAGTGCTCGGATGGTGGAGCAAGCCTGGTGTCTTCTTCCCTGAGTAACACTTCACACAAATGCACTTCTGAACGCTGGGTCCTCACTGATTAAGGACAACCACTGAGAGTGGGGGATGGGGAGGGAGCGAGGGGGCACAGAAAAAGAACTTTTGGTTGTAGAACTCAAGAACATGAGGCTTCTAGTGGGGAGCTGAGAGCCCCTGGGGACTGCAGCCTCGCTGGGAGCAGGGAGCCCCCCATTCGTCCTGGGGTAATAGCCTGAGCTCTGAGGGACTGTGTGTGTGTACACTGTGGGATATTTACATTGGCTGTTGGCTGTCATTCTTGTCAATTTCATGGCTCCAGCACTGAACTGTGAAATTGACAAGAATGACAGCCAACAGCCAATTTCACAGTTCAGTGCTGGAGCCATGAAATTGACAAGAATAACAGCCAACAGCCAATGTAAATATCCCACAGTGTACACACACACACACACACACTGTCACCCTAACTACACCAACATAAGCCCCACGCCTCTCATGGAGGTGGAGTTATTATATCTGAGTAATAGGTCACTTACATCAACAGGAGCAAGGCTGTAGTGTGTGCACTGACATAATTGGGTCCATGTAGGCTGCCTTATGTCCACCTAACTCTGTAGTGTAGACCAGGCCCTAGTAAATCATGGGAGAAGACACTAGAGGAACTTGAGAGATGTCTGTTCTTAGAGCTGGTAGAGTAATTAACCAAACTACAAGTTGTCAGATGCTGTGGGGCAAGGCAGAAATGGTTTGTGTTAGAATTTTAAATGAAAATCTGGAACTAGGGGTAGCTGAACTGAGCTGCTGAAGTCGGTTTTCATTTCTTGGTCTCTATTCTTAGAACTCGTTTTGCAGTAGTCAGGTAAGGAAAATCCATCCTCTTCTAGAGCTGTTCAGAGTGCCGGAGCTGCTCTTGCCGGCCTGCTTCATTTGGTGAGGCCTTGGAAGTTGGGCTCCGTACACTGAGGCAACACTGCCTGCTGGCTCAGCAGCTTGTCAAGGATGCTAATTTCAGCATCTCGTTTCTCAATGTTCTCGGATGAAGTCCAGGACATGTCGTGCTGAAGCTTATAGGCACCAAGGAACTCATGTGGGCAACTGGTCCCCCATTCCTGTAGAAAACAGGTGACAAGTTAATGTCAGGATTTGGTCTCACTCACGGGAAGTTCAGCTGTAACACAGATTACACACAAGTTTGTCTGCTAGGACTGAACCGCTCTACCAACATTGATAGAGTTTAATATTCAGAGTGCTGTCACACTTCCTAACCAAGGACTTTCCCCAATTTTGAAGGCTTGCTTCCCTTCTTGTGGTATTAATGATTTGTTAGCCCTCTGAAGGAAAAAGTTGTACCTAGACACAAAGGTGTATTTGAGTGTGTTCACTAACATGAAAATAAGAATGGAAGGTGTATGTTAAGAATAGTAAAGCATATAATAGCTATGCGTGTGATATGGGGGGTGGGGGGAGATGGGATTCAGAGGATCTTGCCTAGACATACCTGTTTGGGGGGAAGGGGGAAGCAGGGGGGAAAGAGGACAGGTACCAGGAGTCATATGAATTGGAGGATTCAAGCAAACTCACTCATGTTAGTTTGGTTTGACGAAATACTCAAATGCTGGTGTTACGTTTTTTGAAACGAGTACCAGGCTATTCAGAGCCTGTGACCTCCCTAGAGATGCGAGATGAAGCAACCCTGCTGATGACTCAGGCACATTTTAAGGCCTATTACCATACTTTCTAATACAAGCTCTGTGCAGTGACAGAGCTGACAGGGACAAAGCAGTGGCTTAGCCAACTAGAGGCATTCATTGCCATGGGCCTCGATTTGTGGTTTGCTCTTTTCTGTACTATGCCATTACAAAATCTGTTTTTATTAAAGAATGTGAATTGGATATTGGACACTTCAGAGAGAAAATACAACAACTTTTACCGCAGAGGAGGTTCCTCGGAGTGGGGTAACATCATGAGCAAAGCCCTAGGAGGCTGTGATCTCTATTCCTGAACAATCACAGTACTGGTATAGAGTAAGCATCGTCACCAGAAGGGGGCCTACTTAGAAAGCTGCTGCTGGGGTACACGGGGGCGGGAGGAGATGGTATCACATAACATAGCATTCCAGCCCTTTGGGGCATGTCATATGTAACCCTCTTGATATGTAACAAGAATCCTCAATTTTATATTTAATGAAAACTCTAAAGGTTCTTTAGCTCACACCCAAGGAAAGGACAGCTGTGGCTGCCTGGGGCAGGGGAGCTTCTCTGAGACCTCCCCACTAACAGTTAAGTAGCCCCCAGTTTCCATGTCTAAACACATGAAATGCTCAACTGTTGGGCTTAAACATTGGAAAAGATTGTCCTGAGAAGATTCACTGACATGGGGTTCAGAGGAGATGGATCGGCAAGCATGCATGTTAATTCCACCAGGAGGGGACTCCTTGAAATCTCCCATTCAGTTCTCAGGTCAACCTAGATTTTTTTTTTTTTTTGGGCCTGCTTTCTAAACAGCTAAAGTCTTTTCAGCTTTCCTCAAAGACTATTTCACCATACAGCTCCCAAGCCAACCCGTGAGCACAAACCAAGTCACCAACAACAAAAACTACCCTCTTAAGAGCAGCTTTGGTAAGTGCACCCCCATTGGCTCAATGGACCCTTTGCTGAGAGAGCCGACAGAATGAGACAGCCCCCAATGTGTGCTGGCGACATACCCTTCATGCTCAGTCTTGATTCCCACTCTTACAGGAGAGTAGGTTACCACCTACCTTAGGAGAAAGGATGGAAAAGTATCTCTGGCCACTTTCCCGCCTGTACAGGTAGTAGACGGTTCCTGGTTTCTTCACAATATTGCAGGCTACATGATGAAGATCAGCATCTCTGTTAGCTTCGTCCAAGACCTACACACAACAGAACTGTAAGACTCCTGCCCCCCCTGAAATCCACAGCTGAAAAATAAAATGCAACGCTAACACCTCAGACTATAGAGCACGCCCTCCAGAACTGAAACACAGCAGCAATTTTCCACCAGGAACACTATGCTGTAGTTCTGGAAAGGAAGGGAAGAACCTCCCTCAGTAAAGTCAACTAAACAATGTGGGCTAATTTGTGCCAATGTTCCATAACTATCAGCACTATGTAGACTCCTCCCTTGGACTCTAGCTTGGCTGTTCCATCTAACAGACGTGCTAGACAAAGGCCACAGGTTTATTAGTGAGCATGGGGCTTCATGGCTCCAAATTTCAAGTTCCAGGACTTGCTTCTTAGAAGTTGGGGGGAAAGGAAAACTTTTATAGTTATCTGTTAACTCTGAGGCTTCCCTAGGTGTCTACAATGGCCAACTACAACCCAATGGAGTGTCAGGGCTAAGACCTGCTAATGATGGATCACCAAAGACTCTAGGCTGCTGAGTTCAGGGAAGCAACACAGATCCTGCCTTTACTAGATAAAGCACTTGCCTTTCACAGATGGGTTCAAATCTGTCTCAGGATCACAAATCAGTCAAGTAGCTGAGATCAAGTCTATAGGGAACTATGTCCTTAACAAGCGAGGACAGAAATTCCCTGTGAAAATCATGTTACATACCCATCCTTGACACCTCTGCTACTTTCGAAACAGTCATACAGACCTCGAAATCTTGTCCTCCCTTGGCTTTTGTAATTATGTCAGCTCTGAGCTCGCCTTCCATCTCCCTGGTCATTCAGTCAGTATCTCCTTTGGTGGACCCTCCTCCTATTCTCCATAGACCCCTCCCCGCCCCCCAGTTTATATCCTAAACCCAATCCTCTTCTCCCTTTACATCCATCCTCTCTGAAAATCTAACTACTCACATGGCTTCATTTAGCTTTTTAAGAAGAGGACAGATCTAGCTCTCCACTCTACAGAATCCCAGATCTCCTCCTGGATGTTTTGCAATCAAGATTAATTTAAAATAGCTAAAACCAAGCTTCCCAAACCACCTTCCTCCGAAACCTGGGAGTAAGCCATCTTTGAGTACTCTCTTTCTCCTACCCCACACATTCAGGATGCATCCAAACCTTGTTGTTTCTTCCTCTGTAACACCTTTAGCTTAGATACTGGAGCACAATTCTGTGGTGTGGGAGGTTTATGTCACAAATCCTATCATTCCAGTGAGACAGCTGCTTTTGCTTTAGAGAGTGCTTCTTTCCCAAAGAGTATGAAGTGTACAATCTCCTTTACTCCAAAAAGTTGGGAGCCAGCCCAAAGGTCTGAGTTTCTGGTCACACATTCTGTATCAAGACTTTTGCCCTCCTCCTTCCACACACTACTCATTCCTGGAAAGGGATTTCTCTGCCAGCGACAGAACGGCTTCTGAAAGAAGAGTTGGACTGCTGCCTGGTTTTTCCTGTTCTCTGTACCATGAAATGGATACACAACTCCAAACCATGTACCAGAAATCAGTTCAACCTGCAGGATTGACAGATAAGCACTGATAATGCTAAATTCTTCCATACCTTCCGGGCCTGCTCCTGCAGATACCGGATTTGCTCAGCTATGACAGTCAATCTGTTGCAGGCATTAGCTCGGATGAATTCATCTGCCTGTAGGAAAGAGGGAAATTTTAATAAGCAGGCATCAGAGAAAACTTCCTGGCCTTCTCACTCCTTGCAAAGATTAGTCTGTATGGGTTCAATGCCTGCCAGCTCTACTCCCACCATGTCGGCCTTTCTGACCTCACCAAAACTCAGGCTGGTTATTTCAGGTAATGTTATGGAAATTGCACAGTGTGCATTGTTACACGAAGACTGGCACGAAAACTTGCCATAAGCAGCCTGAGATTTGGTATGGTCATAAAGTAAGTGCTTCCTGAACCTGTCTGATAAGGTTTATGCTCTGAAACACGAGATTTGTCATTTAGCCAGGCAAAAGCTCCTTGTGTAAATACAGCTAGACAACATAACCTTACTTTTGCTGGTAAAGCTTGTTTAATTCGAGAACCTGCAATAGGCTATACCAGTAGAAGCTCAGTTTTGCCAGTATAAGTTGTGTCCACTAGGAGTGCTTTGATGGTACAGTAGAAAAGTTTAGTCACACTTCCTGTAGCAATAAGTCCCACTCTTCAATTGTGTGAAAAAGTATTTCTTTTTATCTATTTTTGATTTCCCACCTTTTAATTCCATTAAACATTCCCTTCTTCTTACGTTTTGAGACAGGAGAACAGAAGTTCCTGATCTACCTTCTCTAAGCCATTCATTCTTTTATGTATTTTTTATCATGCCCTGTCTTCTTGTTCTTCTTTCAAAGGCAAACAAGTCCAATCCTTTCCTCGATCGTTCTTCTCACTCTTCTCTGAACCACCTCGATCTCTGCAATATGAAGTATAAGCCTATGTCTAAACTTAAAACACTACTGCAGCCGTGCCACTGTAGCGCTTCAATGTAAACATTTACTACAGCAATGTTCTCCCATCACTGTAGTAAAATCCACCACCTGCAAGGCAGAACTCTTCCATCCACCTAGTGCTGGCTACATGGGGATTCAGGTCAGCTTAACTACATGGCTCAGGGGTGTGGCTTTTTCACACCCCTGAGCAAAGTAGCTGAGTCAATCTAGATTTCTAGTGTAGAACAGCCCTTAGTCTTCTGCTATGGAAACAACTGCCTCTTCTTCCTCATTCTGATTGACTAAACGAGTGATGCCTTTTCCCTTGATTTTTTTCTATTTCAAGTACAACCTTGAAAGAAGGGACCAAAAGTGAATTATTTGTATTACAGTAGTGCATAGAGGCCGCAAGCAAGATCGGGGCCCCAATGAGAGGCAACGTATATACCATATATACTTGTTCATTAGCCCGTTCGTTTATAAGCCGACCCCCCCAAAATGGATAGGTAAAAAGAGCAAAAACTGTATGACCCTTTCATAAGCCGACCCTACATTTCAGGGGTTGGAAAACGTTGGCTCCCGGCCCATCCGGATAAGCCGCTGGCGGATTGGCACGTTTTGTTTACCTGGAGCTTTCACAGGCACGGAGCCCCTCAGCTCCCTGTGGTCATAGTTCGCCGTTCCCAGACAATGGGAGCTGCGGGAAGTGGCACCACTTGTCATTGGAGTAAAGCCACCCCCTTGCAAGGCAGTAACTAATTAATCCATTAACCTAATGATGCCTATACCAAGGCTTAGGTTGGGCTAAGTATGACTCTTGGCATGTGTGAAAAATTCACACCCCTGAGTGATGCACCTAGGTCAACCTAAGTTTTACATGTAGACCAGGCCTGAGCAGGGTACCAAGGGGTTCTGCTGACCTCCATTGCTTACCTGTCTAGGTCCAGTGTGAGTTCTTCAGACAGTCAGACATCATTGTGTAGAGATCATTGCTGACCAACTGGTGATAGCCCACCCCAAGGTTGCCAAGTCCCACAATAGATGCTTCTAAAGATGCCCACATTAGAAGCAAGAGGAAGAGCAAACAGAGGGAATAAGGACAACCCAGGGAATTATAGACCTATTAGCTTAACTTCAATACCTGGAAAGATAATGGAGCAAATCAATCAATTTGTAACCAAATAGAAGATAATAAGGCCATAAGTAACAGTCAACATGGATTTGTCAAGAACAAATCACGTCAAACCAACCTAATATCCTTCTTTGACAGGGTAACACGCCTTGGGGATAAGGTTGAAGCAGCAGATGTGAGATAGCTCAACTTTAGTACGGCTTTGGATATGGTTTCATATGACTGTCTCAAACAAACTACTGAAATACAGCCTAGAAGAATCTGCTATAATGCAGGTGCACAACTGGTTGGAAAAGTGTACTCAGTAGTTATCAATGGTTGACAGTCAAGCTGGAAGGACATATCAAGTGAGGACCTGCAGGAATTTGTCCTGGGTCTAGTTCTATTCAATATCTTCATAAATGATTTTGATAATGTACACTTATAAAGTTCGCAGACAATACCAAGCTGGAAGAGGTTGCAAGCACTTTGGATAACAGGATTAGAATTCAAAATGATATTGGCAAACTAGAGAAATTATCTGAAATAAACAGGATGAAATTCAATGAAGACAAATGCAAAGTATTACACTTCGGAAGGAATAATGAATTGCAAAAATGCAAAATGGGCAACGATTGCTGAGAAAAGTACTGCAGAACAGGATTTGAGGGTTATAATGAATCACAAACTAAGTATGGGAGTACTTGTGGCACCTTAGAGACTAAAATTTATTTGAGCATAAGCTTTCGTGGGCTACAGCCCACTACATCGGATGCATAGAATGGAACATATATTGAGGAGATATATATACACATACAGAGAGCATGGAGAGGTGGGAGTTGTCTTACAACTTCATGCTCTCTGTGTGTGTGTGTGTATATATATATATATATATATATATATATTCCATTCTATGCATCCGAAGAAGTGGGCTGTAGTCCACGAAAGCTTATGCTCAAATAAATTTGCTAGTCTCTAAGGTGCCACAAGTACTCCTGTTCTTTTTGCAGATACAGACTAACACAGCTGCTACTCTGAAAACTAAGTATGAACCAGCAATGTTGCAACAAAAGAAAACATGATTCTGGATTGTACAGTATTAGCAGGAGCGTTGTAAGGAAGACAAAAGAAGTATTTCTTCCACTCTACTTAGGACTGTTAAGGCCTCAACTGGAGTACTGTCTCCAGTTCTGGACACGAAACTTCAGGAAAGATGTGGACAAATTGGAGAAAGTTCAGAGTAGAGCAACAAAATGATTAAAGGTCTAAAAAACATAACCTATGAGGAAAGACTGAAAAAAACCCACTATGTTTATTTAGTTTGGGCAAGAGAAGACAGGGGGAACATGGTGTCAATCTTCAAATACATAAAAGGCTGTTATAAAGAGGAGGGTGATATTGTTCTTCCTACCAACAGAGGACAAGCCAGGAAGTAATGAGTTTAACTTGCAACAAAGGAGATTTAGGTTAGACTTCTTAGCAGGTAGTTAAGCACTGGAGCAGATTACCTATGGAGACTGTGGGATCTCCATCACTGGAGGTTTTCAGAACAGGTAGGCAAACACCTGGCAGGATGGTCTAGCTCAGTGTTTCTCAAAATGGGGGGCAGACCCAAAAATGGGGGTTGTAAGACTACAGGAGAGCAGCAGCTGCTAGCCAGGTGCCCAGCTCTGCAGGCAGCATAGGCGTGCGCACGGGGTGTGCCTGGTGTGCCCAGGCACACACTAATGCAGGGGTGGAAAAATGGCCCCACTCTCCTGGTGCGGCAAGCTGCAGGCTCTGCGCTCCCGGGCCGGAGCACCTGGCCGAGTGCAGCAAGCCGCCGGCTCCTCCCCCGCCTTCCTCCCTCCCCTGGAGCCATGCCGCCGTGCGCACAGTGGTCTGGGGGCCGGGGCGGCCCGCTCTGACAGGGCAGCGTGTCTGGCTCTTCGCGGAGCAGAACATGCTGCTAGGAGCCTCATGGTAAGGGGTCCGGAGCCGGGGGCATTGAATAAGGGGTGGGGGCAGTCGGGGACAGGGAACAGGGTGGGATGGATAGGGGGTGGGGGTCTCTGGAGGGAGCAGTCAGGGAGCAGGGGGGGTTGGATGAGGCATGGGAGTCCCGGGGGTTGTCAAGGGGCAGGGGTGGATAGGGGTCAGGGCAGTCAGGGGACAGGGAGCAAGGAGGGTCCTGGGGGGC